>NW_028091637.1:898984-1093330 GCF_014824575.4 Sturnira hondurensis
TGTAAGCTTCCCCACCCCAGTTTTAATGAGATACAATAAACATGTAATAGTATGTAAGTTTAAGATGTACAACATAATGGTTTGATATATGTATATATTGCAAACTGCTTGGCCACAATAAGTTCAGTTAACATATATCATCTCACATGGTTATAATGTTGTTTTCTTATGGTAAGAACTTTTAAGATCTACTCTCTTACCCACTTTCAAATGTAAAGATAGTATTGTTAACTATAGTCACCATGCTATACATTCTATCCCCAGAACTTACAACTGGAAGTTTATAACTTACAACCACCTTCCCCCATTTCTTTGCCCACCCCACTGTGAACACCCACTGTGAACAATCCCCATGGCAACTGTAACTCTGTTCTGTTTCTATGAGTTTGGATTTCTTAGGTTCCACATTCAAGTGAGATTCATCACACAGTATTTCTTTTTGTCTGACTTATTTTACTTAGTATAATACCTTCAAGTTTCATCCATGTTGCTGCAAATGGCAGGGTTTCTTTTTCAATGGCTGTAACATTCCACTGTCCATATTCACCACATCAACTTTATCTAGTCATCTATCCATCAATTCCATCAATAGACACAGGTTGTTTTCGTATCTTGGCCATTGTAAGTAAGGCTGCAGTGAACACATGAGTGCGGATGTCTTTTTGAGATAGTGGTTTCATTTGATTTGGATATATACCCAGAAATAGAATTGCTAGATCATATGGTAATTCCATTAACTGTTTGAGGAATCTCCATACTGTTTTCTAAAGTGTCTATAACAGTTTACAATCCCACCAAGAGTGTACAACGGTTCCCTTTTGTCTACATCTGTGTCAACACTTACTATTGCCATTTTGTTGATAGCTGTTCTAGCAGCGTGATATCTCATTGTGATTTTGATTTGCATTTTCCTAAGATTAGTGGTGCTCTCTAATCTTAGGTCATCTGTATGTCCTCTTTGGAGAAATGTCTATTCATTTCATTGGCCATTTTTAGTTGGATTATTATCACTGCTGAATCATGAATTCCTTACGTATTTTTGCGTATTAACCCCTTATTAGATATGTGCTTTGCAAACATTTTCTCCCACTGTGTAGATTGCCATTTTACTTACTTGCTCATTTATTTTGCTGTTACCCTGTATGCCTCGAAGTTTTTCTTCCTTTCCTTTCCTCCTTTCCTTCCTTCCTTCCTTCCTTCCTTTCCTCTCCTCCTTCCCTCCCTCCTTCCTTCCCTCCCTCCCTCCCTCCCTCCCTTTTCTCTCTCTCTGTCTCTCTCTGTCTGTCTCTGTCTGTCTATCTCTCTCTCTCTCCTCTCTCTTTCAGCAATCAGTCAAGTGAGGTGAGGTATATAAGCTCTGCTTTGGATTCTGTGTTGGGTTTATTTAAAATTTGATATCTTGGTCCTGGCTGGCATAGTTCAGTGGATTGAGCATGGGCCTATGAACAAAACAATGGAGGTTCGATTCCCAGTCAGGGCACATACCTGGGTTACAGGCCAGTTCCCAGTAGGGAACACATAAGAGGTAATCATACATTGATATTTCTCTCCCTCTCTCCTTCCCTTCCTCTCTAAGTATAAATGAATAAAGTCTTTAAAAAATAAAATAAAAATTTGATATCTTGCTCATTGTGAATTCTTCCATCAACTTTGCATTTTAAAAAATATACTACATTATTATATTAGTTATCTTGATAGCTGAGTTTTTTGGACAGTCTTTCACCTAAATGTTGTGTCCTAGTGAAGTGCCTTACTCCCCTTTCCCTGCACAAAGCATATGTATTAAATCTTTGTTTTCACTTTAACAATAGTTTTCTTGGCTGGTGCTTTAAACTTAGAACCACTACACAGCCTTGGGGATAAGAACCAGATGGGAAGGTGTTGTGCTCCAAAGTGGATTTTGTTTTGGAAATTTTCAAAAGCTATTTGAAGTGAAGTCAGGTGAAGTGACATGAGTGATAAAGCTTGATAACCTTGGTAAAGGTAAAACATTATAAAGACTGCTTTTCCATGTGAGTTGTGAGGAAGCTCTGAGGGTATTTCCAAAGATACAACTAAAAAGTTTTGAGTACAGGAATATCACTAACTGATAAATCATTTCTAAAGTTGGTACCCTAAGATCCATTTGAATGGTGAATTTTAGGGTGTGTTAATTCAAAAGGCTTCATTATTTAGTGCCGTGCTACATATTTTTGATGAAGTGAATTTGACTTTGCATAATTCCCTGATTAAAAATATATATCTCTTAAATGAATGAATTTGCTGCCCTGGCTGTTGTGGCTGAGTGGACTGAGCACTGGCCTGTGAGCCAAAGGGTCACTGGTTCAATCCCCAGTCAGGGCATGTGTCTGGGTTGTGGGCCAGGTCCCCGCTGAAGGGGCACACATGAGGCAACCACACATTGGTGTTTCTCTCCCTTTCGTTTTCCCACCCTTTACCTCTCTATAAAAATAAATAAATAAATAAATAAAAGCTTAAAAATTAAATTAATGAATTTGCTTATTGTATTGATACTTGCAACAAAAGTTTGTTTTTCATAGAGGACAGTGTCTGGCACATGGATTTATCCCTTAATTATCTCTATTCCTTAAAAAAATCCTGTAAAGATTTTGTCTTAGATCACTGTACCACTGGCACAGGCCTTCATGTTCTTGACATGTCTGCATTGGCACACAGTGATTGCTCATGTTCAGGTTACAGCAGCTTTCGACTTCGGTTCTCAGTGCCGTTGAGAGTTGCTGTGGCTTTGATTTTAAGGAAGCTAACCACCGTACACCTTCCTGGTTTCACTGGTGTCTGCTACTAACTGTGGCTTTCACCCAATCACAACCGCACATCATGCTACCAATCTGAAGTGTGTTCTCATTATTGTTTACAAGGTACTTAGGTGTGGGGTTGTGGGGTGACATGACAAGTGACTCTTCATAGGAAATAACCGTACTGCCTTTTAAAATGTCTGTATCACTTTTGTTTGCACCAGAAATGTGTGGGAGTTGAGTAGGCCTGAACGCTTGCCAGCACTTCACATTGCTCGGTTTTGTCATTTGTTTCTTTCTGGTCCTTCTAGTTGGGTGAGGGGTTGTAGGTGATTTCATTGAGATTTTAATGATTTCCCTAGCCACAGAGATAGAAAATTGTTATGATTCAGGAAAACTGACTAATAGGATTGAATATCGAACTAGGTAACATTTTAAACTTTTCAACCATGATTCTTCTAAGGTTATCTAACACATCATATGTAAAGTAATGTGTATTAGCTATTGTCATGAAAATGTTAGTTTGCACTTTGTGGGTAGATGCGCTCTTTCAGGAGATCAACATTACTTTTCTTAGTTTCTTCGAAGTTCTGTAATTTACATTTTCAAACCATAATAGGTATTTACTTGAATGGTAGTTTTGCTTTCTAAAAATAATGATTTAGGCTAATAAAAATCTGGGTACATCTCATTATGAGCAGTAATTTATATGCAATATTTTGGGCTCCAAATATTACTTTTGTACTAGTGCACATAAAAAGTAATTGTAGAATTAATTATTGACTATTTTCTTAGATCTATTCCTTTGTGATTTTAAGAATGCTTGGAATGTAGTATATACTGACTGCCTAGAAATTTGCCTCTTCTCATACTTCAGAACACTTTGAATAAATGGTAAGTGCTTTTGAAAATACTCTTCTGTGCATGTTCTGGTGGCTTGGGACTGGTAATAAGTTACATGCCTGTGTCAAATACCGGTCTGGTGGAGCATTATTATCAACTGCTTTGATAAATGATGCAATTTACTGTACTCTCCTGATTTTTTTTTATAGCATTACATAGCCATGTAAAACACTTGAGTTGTTTTCTTTTTCCTAATGGAAGAATTGGTACTTTAAAGTAGAGTGGCTATACATAGAGTTGAAAAGTCTTCGATACATAATTCTTGATATATTATTGACATATAATTTTTAACAAGTCTGACTCCCTAAAATTCTTTTGCCTCAATTATAGAGACAGAGAAGGTGAGTGTATTTTTTTTGCTTGATATGAACATATTGCTAGGACTTATCTATTTTATTATTCTTATATAGACTACAATTTTAAAGAATTCCAATAAAGAAAATGGAATGATGAAAATGGATCTGGTATTTTAACTGTATGATCTTATGAGGCAGTTATGGTCTCCCATTAAAGTGCCACCCAAAGTATGGTTCGTGGATGGATGTTGATCTGCAGACAGACTGAGCTACAATGAAATGTGCACAGAAATGGAGAGCATGCATTCTGAAGGTTTTAAAACAGTTTGACATTGTCCTGACTTTCAAGCACAACAATACAGAACTACTAGTCCATGATGTCTTAGGTGTGCAGATAGGGGGGGCATGTGATCCTCCATTATAGATAATCTGAAAAGCACTAATGTATAATATCGTGGCACTTCTCTGTATTCGTTGACTTTGAAATAAAGCTTTTATTGAGTGATTACCGTGTATCAGATACTATTTTACAGTGTATCTTAATTACCCCTATCACATTCCTACTACATGCCCTCATTAGATTCATTTTACTGATGAGAAAACCAAAGCACAAAGAAATATCTTGTTTAAGGTCACACAGCAACAAGTTACATATGGAGATAACTCTAAGAAATAAAATAGGTGTAGGTAAGCTGATAATTCTTTGACAATGGTGCATGCTGATTTTAGTTCTTGCGTATGCAATGGCAGGAGAGTAAGTGATGTATGTATATCATAAGGTGTCATAAACCTTCACACCCCTGAAGGACATTATACTTTGAATGTTGACTTTGTTCACATTCAGAAGAACAAAATATCCTCTAATTAAGGCCCCTTAAAGACTAAGGTATAGCAACTGTGGCAGTAACAAATTCTGGTCTTCTGTAGCATTAGTTCTCAAGTGAAAAGACTTTTAATCTGGATGTACTTATTCTTACAAGTTCTAGTTCTTTATTTTAAACACATTTTTTTTTCCTCACTGGGCTGTAGGAGGGTTAGTTTAGGACCATTACTTAGCTTCAGAGTAAAGTAGACTGAAGTTAGACTCTTGGTTTCATTGCTTTCTTCCTTTGCCCCCTTAAAAAATTACATTTCTGGAACTCAATTTCTCTATCAGTCAGAGTCCATATCACTGTATCTTGTTTTTCCACAGTATTACATGATAAACTTTGGCTAAAGCCCTTGATGTGGTTTGGTGTTTGGTATAATGAAATTTTGCATTAAATGGCAGTCTGTTTAACTCTTTTTTTTTACTGTCTAGTTTTAGATTACCTATGAGCTACAGGAAGAAGTTTTCTCTATGTAGTTTTTTCGGCTGCCGCAACTCCACAGCACTTAATTGTAAGACAAAATGACTATGATACAGTAAACAGAAGTAAGTGAGCTTTTTGTGTTAGATTTCCCTGGGTTTAAACCATAGTCCTAATATTCATTCCATGGTCATGTCAGTGTGGGAAAGATCTTCAACCTAAAATTTTTTTTCCTAGTCTGTAAAAGTAATTATAATCTATTCATGACATCGTGGTGGGACAGTGTGGGAAAGGCCATGGAATCAGGGTCTGGAATATTTTTTTAAAATGGTAAATATTGACTTATTTCATTTATTGGTCTCATTTTTTCCTCTAAAGATAAAGGGGGGATGGGAAGAGTGGGCAGGGCAGCACTGATGGAGGGTGTGTCTTGTTCCCTTGTCTCTATGAAATACAGTGACTTAATTGCTCTATAGTTTCGACAGTGATGAAGTTGGTGTGGATCAACACAATATATAGTTCACTATAGATAGTGATTTTCTTTCAGGCTTCACTTATGTGAACATGAATTAGTTTGATGGCTTTTACGTCATGCAGAAAGAACCCAAACTATTTTCTTCACTAAGATTTAGTTTTGTTGGATGGCAAGTGTTGGAAAAACTTAATTCTTACTGTTATATTGAGTCCACCAATATTTACAAATACGAAAATATTGAGAATAAACAATACCATAGGTACAATTTTATTTCAAACAACAAATGTGTTTCTGCCCCATTAACAATAAAAACAAGTGATATATGTGGAGTCCTTATTTTGAAATTAATAAATCTGCAAACTTAAGAACTTTTATTCTTTTTTAAAAGCTTAATTATAACTTTCTTCATCTCATTGAATGCTATGGTTGTTTTCTGCAATTATTTCCCAGCTGTGAAAAATTCCTCTTTTGGAAAAAAAATTGCTCCATCCTTCCTTCTTTCTCTGCTTCCTCTTTTTCCTTTCTTCCTTGCACTTCTGTCTGTCCCCCTCATCTTGTGTTTCTTTATTATCTTCCTTTCCTCTTCAACATCATCATCACCATCACCATCATCATCCTTCTTTGTCTCCTCCTCCCTCATTTCTCTCTCACATTCTCCTTCTCTTTTTCTCACACTTTCTCTTACACACATACTCTCCTTCTCTCTCCCTTTCTTCTCTGCTCCTGTACTCCCTCTTCCTTTCTCTTTTCTCCCATTCTCTTTCTCTGTCATGTTCTCACAAATGTTAACACACACATGCTCTATGAAAAAAGGAGTTCATTGGCTAGTAAAGTCAAAACTTTCCAATCTCTTTCTTTAGTTCCGACTGGACTCTTGAATGTGTGTCTTCTATGCGTAGTGACCGAAAATCACATTTCATTCATTGTTTACAGGGTTGAGATCTTAAAGCCAAAAAGTTTGTAATATTTTGCCATTCTTTATACATTTTTACTGTAAAAACATGAAATAAGTACAAGGAAGTCCTTTCACATTCTTTAATTATTTCCAGTATGATTATGATAATAATTTATTTCAAAAATTATTAGAAAAATAATTTTATTATATGCCTAAATATAATCATATCACAATACTTTTAAATACATTTTAATGATTATGGTATTATAGTTTTCCCAGTTTTTTACCCTTGCTTCTCTCTACCTGGTACCCCCATTCCTCCAGCAATCCACCCAGAGGTTCATGTTCATGGGTCATGCATGTAAGTTCTTTGGTTTCTCCATTTCCTATACTATTCTTAACATCCCCCTATTTTGTACCTACCAACTATGCTTCTTAATCCCTGTACCTTTTCCTCTATTCTCCCCCTTCATCCTTCCAGCTGATAACCCTCCAAATAATCTCCATATCTATGTCTTTATGATATTTATAATAAATATAAAAGCCATCTATGATTCTGTTCCTCTTGTGCCTGATTGCTTAGTTTTTCTTTTTAGATTCAATTGTTAGTAGTTGTGAATTTGTTGCCCTTTTAATGTTCATAGTTTGGGTCTTCTGTTTCTTAAATAAGTCTCTTTAACATTTCATATAGGACTTCCGCCAAGATGGAGGCATAGGTGGAAACACTGTGCCTTCTCCCACAACCAAGTTTGNTATAATAATGGTTTGGTGATGATGAACTACTTTACCTTTACCTTGTCTGAGAAACAATTGATCTGCCCTCCCATTATAAATGATAGCTTAGCTAGATAATCTAGGTTGTAGGTCCTTGCTTTTCATCACTTTGAATACTTCTTGCTGTTCCCTTCTAGCCTGCAAAATTTCTTATGAGAAATCAGCTGACAGTCTTATGGAAACTTCTTTGTAGGTAACTGTCTCCTTTTAGCTTGCTGCTTTTAAGATTCTCTCTTTATCTTTAACCTTTAGCATTTTAATTATAATATGCCTTGGTGTGGTCCTCTCTGGGTCCAATTTGTTTGGGACTCTCTGTGTTTCCTGGACTTTTATGTCTATTTCCTTCACCAAATTAGGGATTTTTTCTTTCATTATTTTTTCAAATAAGTTTTTAAGTTTTGCTCTTCCTGTGCTTCTGGCATCCCTATGATTTGGATGTTAGTATGTTTGGAGATGTCACAGAGATTTCTTATACTATCCTTGTTTTTTTGAATTCTTTTTTCTGCTTGCTATTCTGGTTGAATGCTTGTTTTTTCCTTATGTTTCAAATCATTGATTTGACTCTTGGTGTCATCCCCCCTGTTGTTGGTTTCCTGTAGCTTTTTCATTTCAGTTAGTGTAACTTTCATTTCTGCCTAGATCTTTTTTATGCTGTTTGTGTACTCAGTGAGTTCTCTGAGCATACTGATAACTGGTGTTTTGAACTCTGCATCTGTTGTTGGTTTTCTCCATTTTGTATAATTCTTTTTCTGGGATTTTTTTCTGTTCTTCATTTGGGCCATATTTCTTTGTCTCCTCAATTTGGCAGCCTACCTGTGTTTGTTTCTATGTATTAGGTAGAGCTGCTTTGACTCCTGTTCTTAGTAGCATGGCCTATTGTAGAAAAGGCACCTGTAAATTGTGTGTGGCAGAACCTTAGGTAATTACCAGGTGGGGCAACCTGCTTCACTGCTCTGTGGTTCTGTGAGGGAGAAGAGCTCGGAGAGAGGACAGTTCCACTGCCTGGCTTCTAGAGGTCTGCCCAGTGCTCACCCTGTTTCTAGTTACTTCACGTATTCCCTGTATGTGACTGGCGCCCTTCTAGCTGTAGCCCTGGTGCTGAATCCCAGAGTGGGTGGGTCTGCATAAGTTCTAAGTCTGCACAGGCCCTTTAAGCAGAGCCTCCTGAAAACCCAGCAGTTTCTTCTGCTGCCCCACCCCCCACTGGTTTTTTTAGCCAGAAGTTACGGGGTTTTATCTTCCTGGCCCTGCAACCCTGGACTATATGGTGTGGCCTGGGGCTGGGATTTTTATCCACCACATGTGAAAGTGGGACTGCCTGTTCCACCACCTCTCTAATGCTATTCAGAGTCTCTGCACCTCTTGGCCTGTGTCCAAGAGGTGCAGAGACTTAAATGATCATGTCTTCATGTCTTTAAATTATCATGTCTTCAACCCTCCTACCCATCTGGATGAATGTGGCTTCTTTAAATCCTTGGTTGTTGGACTTCCATATAGCTTGATTTTCTGATGATTCTGGGTATTATTTGTTTTGAAGTCTCCTTGTAATTTTTTTCTGTAGTTGTGCTAGGAGGCAAAATATGTTTACCTATGCCTCCATCTTAACTGGAATTCCACAATAGTATTTTGATTAGGAAAATTATGCTCCCTTCCTTTCAGACTTGCCTCACTTTATTATCTCCTCCATATATAACATTGCTACTAATCCTTCCTTTTATCAAACTTGGTCACCCATGTAAACAACTTCCTATCACTTCACTTTAACTTCATGTATATGTAATCAGAAATACATCCTCAGAAAATGTAGTATTTGCTCATTTTACAAAAACAAGTTTTTATTATCACACATTTTTCAATCTTTTCTCATAAAATATGGTTCATTGGAAATTTATCCAAGTTGATTGCCAAGTCATTCTTTTAATGATTGTATGGTGTTCCATGATGTATATATAAAATAACGTTCTCCATATTGCAGTCACTCTTTTGTCCTTTACTTTGTAGAATGCCACAAAAAATGTCATTTTGCATTTATCTTCGTGTATTTTTCTTTTATTTGTATAGTATGTATTTCCGAGGATGGCTCTCTGGTCAAGAAATATGTATTCCTATTTCCTAGTGTTAACTGATGTTGTAAAATTGCTTTACAAAAGCTGTGATGATAGGTATTTCCTCAAACAGTGGATAAAAACATACCCATTGTACTCCATCTCTTCCAGGACTGGTGGTTATAGATTGCAAGGAGAGACCAAACCTGGTACCCTATCTCAAATCTTCTGGGCTTTATTTTGAATTTTATCTGTGCCTGAAATGGCTTTGAATAATTTCAAGGTGGAATCTTCTAACCACAAGTGCTGTGTTTTCATTTTCTGCCCTGTACTCTTCCATAGCTTGATGGTGATGAGAGTCTTCTGGACTTGCACTTGTGTGCATGAGCAACTCAGAAGCTCTGGGGCACCCTCCATTGATTGATGCATCTGCTGCCTTTTTGTGGGGGGGACAGTTCTGAGAGCTGTTCCCTCTACTTTTCAGAAAATCTTGATGGATGTGGGGCTCCAGTGCCCACAGGAGTGATCTTTATAACAACAGCAACCATTCTTCTCGGCTTTCTGTCCTTTTCTGTCTCATTTTCCCCACTTCCTCAACTCCTCCTCAGACAGTCACATAGAAGGTATGACTTCAGTTTTATTTGTCAGAGGCCATTTTGTGTTTGATTCCTGAATCTCGGTGGGTTCTGGATAGGTTATAATGCCAGGAGACTGTTCCGATAGCTGAGCTATTACTGTACTTAGCAAAGTTATTTGTCAACACAATAACTTGGTCATGTGTCTGTGAATTCTGTCTCCAACATATTGAGATTCAATATGGACAGTAGTATTGTCAATATTATTATTTAAATGAGGAAAATGCCAAACATGCTATGTGCATATCTTTACAGTAAACAATACACAGGAAGATATTTGTTTCTAGGTGAAAGATCATGTTACCAAGCCCTGCTGTCTAGGTTGGCTTCTCCTTGCACCACATAACTGTATCATTAACGCAGGGCTGAACAGGTGCAACTATTATTTTCTATATTATAATGATCACTATTAATTCCTCCTGGCAAATGCAGCCCTTGGGTATCAGTGGGTTAGGGAAGGAAGACCTGATCTGAAATATTGGAGGTGGTAAAAGGAGTATTTCCCAGAAAAAAATTTCTGACATTTCATTGTAGTTTTAAAGCTGGACCTTGTGTTCTGTCAGCAATCTTGAGGTTACAGATGTTTTGAAACTGTATTTATCGGGAAGGGGCGGGCAGAGAAAGGTTTCCTTTTGTATTTCATTGTACTGGGTGTCTTTTAGCATTCTGGGAAGCATCAATTGGCAAAGGTGATTATGTAATCAATAGGGCAGAAGAAGAGCTCAAGGTTGAAATTAACATGTTATTGTACAAATCAAAGGAACAGTAACAGGCAATTTGCTCAACTTGTCATTGTGCCTGGACAATCAGGGTGCAGTCAATACAGAGATGGGAAATCTGCATGGAGAAGCAAGTGAGTCAAAACACTCAGGCTTTTGTTTCCTTTCTTTCCAGTCCAGCGCCAGTCAGTGGACCCATCTGATAGCTTTGTGTCAGGTGACAGGAATCAATAATGCATTGTTTCTTGTTTTTGTGAGTGACTTTTCAGAAAAAAACGTGAAACCTACTAAAGTGTTTAGATGTTAGTTTTATAATGTTTGATACTTCCTGTTACATCCTTGGTGTGCTAGTACTGTTTAAGACAGTTCATAAAATAGCTCTGTCTGGCTAAAACACTTTCTGCCTCCTAACAAATCTCCAGGTGTAAAATCTATCGGCCTTTATAAAATTCTCCAGCAGCCTCGAAAAAGTGCATTAACAGTTGTAAAACATTCTAGAATAAAATCAATAGTGACCATATTATAAATATGGATAAAATTCAATTCTGTTTGACTTAAAACAAAAACTAAAACTCAGTCTTATTTATCTTGTTGGCTAGTTGTATAGGAAATAATTCCATGGAATCTCATTCCATTCTTAAACTACTTAAAGGGTATATTACCATTTGATACTTATATGATACTATTACCCTTTTATCACCATAAAATATTGAGCAGATGAATAAATAATATGTGAATTTTATATTGTGATGCTTTGGTCCTTAAAACAGAAGTCACATTTCCCAAATGGTTTAATCTCCACTGTAAGTAAATATTTACATATTTATAACATATACATATGTGTGCATATAATATGCTTATTATATATGTAGTATAAATAAAGAAGTTGTTATTAATTTTATAAATAAGTGTTTTTAATGTTATTTACTATTAATCAAATATATACATTACATTTATCAAATGTATACATTATACTATGTATACATTATACATAGGCATTGGATGCTATGGCATTTCTTAAACAAGATAAATATATTTTTATAATGTGTCAATAATTCATAACACATTTCATGTGGTAAGAAGGAGGTCTCAAACCAGACTACCAGGTTGCAGTCTACTCCTGTCATTTAGCAGCTGAATAAATTTGGGCAAGTTACTTAACTTCATTAGTAAATTAGAGATAATAGCATTTCCCTCATGAGGTTTGTAAGGATTAAACGCATTAGTATGTACAAAGAAATTAGAGTGGTGCCTGAGAAAGCTTATGAACACACACATACACATGGTCTTATTGTCTTATTTCATTAGATGTTCTGCCATGAAGAAGTTGGCATTGAGTGGATGAGACAGATACCATCTGTATAAGCCAGGGTTTCCCCAAAATAAGTGCCAGTAAGGTATTGTGTGAATGTATGTATATGTGTGTTTATATAGATGTGTGTATATACACATATGCACTCCAGATACAGTATATGTACATATATGTATAGGGGTGTATATATACATATATTAGGGAACATACACATATATTAGGGTATATATATGATGTGTGCGTATACATACACACATATACACACTATATATGGGATATGTGTATATATGTGCAGTAGATCCATAGAGAATTATTTTAAGGAGTTAGTTCACCAGTCTACAGCAAGCCTAAAATCTGCAGAGCAGGCTGACAGGCTGGAGACCCAGGGAAGAGCTGGTGTTACAGCTCGTATCTGAGAGCACCTGGAGGCAGAACTCTGTACGTGCCTGTGTCCAACTTCCCCCTTCTTATGAAAGCATCAGTTCTGTTGGACTAGGGCCCATCCTAGTCGTCTTATTTTAATCGCCTCTTTTAAGACCCCATCTCCAAATACAGCCCCACCAAAGGTACCAGGGTTTAGGACTCCCACCTGTGAATTTCTGGGGACACACAATCCAGCCCATCATGCCATCCTAAGTGTGCCACGTGGCAGATGTGGTACCAGCGGTGTGTCCCCGGTCCTGAGCAAGCACAGGGTTGAGAGCAGTTTCTCCTGCGCAGAGACGGTGGTAGTGTTCGTGGCAGTTGGAGGCTTAGGGATTTCAGGGAAGATGGCATTTAAAACGGAATTTAAGGAAAAGTATTCACCTGGAGTACAAAGAAAGCCCCCTAAGTAGAGGATACAATAGGAGCATGATCACTGATGCACAAAAGTGCCTTTGAGTTCTATAGGGACTTGGGAAGAGGGTGTGGGGAAGGGCAGGAGGAAGTGAGCCCACTGTTTGGGCCAGATTGTAAGGATTTTTTTAAAAAGATTTTATTTATTTATCTAGAGAGAGGGAAAAGGAGAGAGAAAAAGAGAAAGAGAAACATCAATGTGTGTTTGCCCCTCACATGCTCCTTCCTGGGGACCTGGCCTGCAACCCAGGCATGTGCCCTGACTAGGAATCAAATCAGTGACACTTTGGTTTGCAGGTCCTCGCTCAATCCACTTAGCTACACCAGGCAGGGCAGGTTGTAAGGATTTTTTAAAGCTACCCTTAAAGTTTAGAATTCATCTTATGAGCAATGGGGAGTTATTGGATATCATTAAGTTAGAATAACAAACAACCTGCTTTTAATTAATTTTACTTAGAAAAAATTACCCTGGCCATCTAGGGTTGAGGTTTGGCTGGGGAGAGACATGAGGCTGAGGTTGCTGTGAGGAAATAAGTTGATGAGGGGTTCAAATAATTCAGTGGCAGTGGAGACGAGGGAAGGAAATGGATTCTGCAGACAGGTGGAAATGGCAGGGTTTGATGGAGTGAGTGACAGAGACGGAGAAACAAAGGAGCACTCTGAATTTCCCGCCGTGGTTGGCTGGGCAGGTGGCACCAAACTGATATCGATGCCTGCGAGACTGGTGGGCATTTGTTGTACACAGCACAGCAGAAGGCTCTGACATACACGTTGGAGTCGATTTAAATTATTACAGCATCAACCGTTTTTCCACAGGTATTCACAAATTCAAGGAGACATTTAAGAAAGCACTAGGATGGTTGCTTGGGGAAGGGAGCATTTAATCAAGAAGAGTGGTAAAAGGAAATATGTAAATAAATAAAAGAAGAGGAACCCAGCTTGGGCCAGCGAGGTCAGTGCGTATGAGCTAATTGGTATAATTATTCAACCCTCGACACCTGTGCTATGACTAATTAGTATAATTACTCAACCCTCTCCACTTGAGGGCCAAGCAAGAGAACAGTAAAATACATTTAGCTTATTTAGTTGTGGACCAGGTGAACTCCACTGCGTGATGCCGGGTAGGGGGTTATAAACAAAATGCATTTTGATGAATTCCTAGAATATATGTTCAGTTCAGGCTATACAAAATTACTAATTTTTAAAAAAGTGATTGGTATTCAAAAAACTTAAGAATGCTATAGATTTAGTTGACATTCTGTGTGGGATATAATAAAAATAGCTAAGTATATATTTTTAAAATGTATTTATTTTTAGAAAGAGGGGAAGGGAGGGAGAAATGGGAAAAGAAACATCAATGTGTGGTTGCCTCTTGTACACCCCCAACTGGGGACTTGGCCTGCAACGCAGTCATGTGCGATGACTGGGAATTGATCTCGCAACACTTTGGTTCACAGGCCGTCACTCAATCCACTGAGCCACACCAACCAAGGCAGTTAATATGTTTTTGAGGACTTACGTTTTAGACACGTTCCAAGAACTTTACTAATTTAATCCCTTCAGCAACCTGTTAAGATGATTACTGTAATTATCCCCAATTTATGAGTGAGGAATCTGAGGCATGGAGAGAATAAGCAAATTGTCCAAGGTCAAGTAAGAATAGGAACAGTATATCAGAGCCTGCGCTCTCAAACACTACCCTTTTGCTACTCTGATATTTTCTATGGTACCTTCTCTCCTGATATTCTGTATTCCAATGTGGAGACAGAGGAGTTTGAATTGCAGAGTGAGCTCTTTATTATGAACTATTTCTTGCTTAGGTCCCCATCAATTTCTCCATGCCCAACACCATGCTTGGCGGATTTTTAGTACTTGGTAAACATTTGTTACAAGAACTCCCCTCAGGAGTTTACTAACTTAGGTGTCTGATTTATGAGGATGGCTGACTTGATAACTTGAACTCTCATTCTGAAACCAGCCCAAACTATTTAATACATATAAAAATAAAAAATTTAAAGGCATGGAGGAACTAAGGCCATAAAGATTACCAGGCCCCAATAAAGGAGGACATGGGCCCTGAGAAAGGTAAAGAAATGGCATGAAAACCGCTTTTGCCCTGAGGGGACATGCTGATTTGGGAAAATTAGAACTTATTTTAGATGGCCTTGATGAGAAATGTTGAAATTAAAGCTCAAAGCTTGCACAGTAGAGAAATCAGGTAGGGGATTCTCTCTACAGTAAGTTGTAAGCAGAAGTAGTACAGTCTCCGGGTGTGAGTAAGCCACCTCTTGTGAGGCTCTGCAGCCTAGGTACATATATATCATCCTCTTTGTCCTGGAAACTGTGAATTAACCCTGATCAAAGGTAGTTACTGACTCAGCTATGAAATCTATCATAGTCGACCTGAAAAAGAAATTCTTTTGATTTACATTAGGTAAAAGGAAAATTATTCATACTGAAGATCTGAGAAATAAGAAATGAAAACCGAGGTTGTATATAAGTTAATGTTGCCTGTGTAAAAAACCCTTCTAATTACGTATGTGTATATATAGTTGTGTTTGTATACACAGACACACTAAAAAAACTGACATAGTGTATAGTTTGGGGGAGTTAGTGTTCTACAGAGTTCATGTTATCGTGGAGGAGGATAAAGTTATTGATTTATCTTATAAATCACAGACACATGCCTTAATTTATAGAATAACTCCAAAAAGTTTATAATTTTCAAACTAGTAGAGGGGAAAAAATAGAACAATAAAAAATATATCAAAGAAGTTCAAGGAGGTAAGAAAAGATAAATTTCAAATAGAAAATACAAAATCAATTATATATTAAAAATAAAATATACCAATAATTATACTATATGTAAATGAACTGAATTTGGCAGAGAAAAATATATTCTGAATTTAAAAGATATCCAATTCCATACTATTGAACAGTCATGTCTAAAACAGAATGACACAGAAAGTTAAACAGATAAAATAACAAACTATGCAAACACTAGGTAAAAAAAACTGTGGAGATATATTAGCATCAAACAAAATAGTCTTTAAGGAAAAATATTTTTCTAGTGATAGTTACTGCTTAAAACCTCAATAATGAAAATGTTTGAGCCTTATAACATCTTGGAACAATTTTTTTCTTCTGTGTGTGTAGAACAAACTTAATTTAATAGTACATTTTTAAATATAAATTACTATACCTAGAAGGCTGATTTCTTTTGAGTTATAGTCCCTGACTATATTAAGAAATGCTAATCTATAGAACCCCCTGTCTGCAAAATTGTCTCTCTTGTAAACTGTGTCCCAAATAACCCTATTCTATGTGAGGTTAATAGATATTGTGTGAAAATAACCTATGACAAATTAAATTTGGGAAACCACTGCATACTGTGTCACTGTCTTGAAGACCTATAATTTCATCAGTATCTTAAAGTGTCTGAACTGTTCTGCAGAAGAAAATACACTTATCTTTGATTATACCTTCTTTTTCCAAATTTATTTGATTCCAAACTCCCTTTTCATGGTCTACTTTTAATATTTCACAAAATCAGGGTTCTGTAGAAGACCCTTTAAAAACTGTACCATGAGTAACTTGGAATTAGCTTCTTAACACATTTTTATAATATTGTCTATAACACTATATTTTAATAAAACAGGTTATTAGTATCTCAATTATAATGCCATTCATCTTAGTAAAGCCCATTATTTTTCCTGTACTTCATATCCTGAAAAAATTGAAATCTTTTCTCTTTAGCTAACATCAAGAACTATGAAATTCCTAAAGTAATTTTGTTTTAGAGCAATGCATCAACTGATAATACAATATTAGACAATCACTTAGTAGTAAAGTATATTTTCAATTTCTGGAAATGAATGGACTCTTGTAGAGTGATGCAGTTTAGAATGTTACAATGTTCAGCTCCCAGGCACAGTTCAAGAGCCCGATATTAGCACCGACTGGCTGAACAATTCATATTATTTTGCCAAGCATTCTTACATAGTAGTGACATTGCTTCATTCCAAAAATCACAAAGCAGTGTAGGCAGAAAAATGAAAAATAAATTTCTAAAAAGTCATGTTTAAATGAGATAGAGTAAGAATTGGGAGATTAGGCTTTTGATATAATTTTGCATTCTATGTAGAGTTCTACATGAAGAGAAACCAGCACATGTATGTTCTCTGCTTTGGACAGATGGTGACCATGCTGTTGTTTTAGATACAGGATGTTACTTTCTGCCAAGATATAACAGCCAATACCATAGGACTTGCTTTGGCCAAAGCTATAAGACCTGGTGTGTGGTTTTTCTAGAAATTCAAATGTTGCAATGAAGCCTCTATTAGCCAGGTAACTGACCTTAAGTGGCTTCCCTTGCTATGACGTATTTATAACATGAACAAGGTATACATTCAGTTTTTCTAGGCTCTGAGTTTTTCAGTTGTTGGTCAGTCACTGCAGCACAACTTTGCTTATTCTGACTGATAGATTATTTTAGTTTTATTTAATTTCTGTGAACTACTTGTTTAGACAATCTTCATCTTCTCCAGCAAAGGTTTTTCATTTCGAAAGGATAAGGTTGAATTATCTCTGTCTTTTGCAGACTATAAATGTTAGAGTATCCAACTTGGGTAGGACTGAGTTTTTCCTCTGCAAAGCCAAATGAGAGAAGACGAGACCCGGGATCAGAATGCCTTTCCCCAGGGCTTCCATGGTCAGATAACCTCTTACATCTTTCCTGTAACATAGTGAATCATGACTATATCTATTTTATCATGAAACTGTGAGTTTACCAAGAGTAGGGACTGTACCACACGCATCTCTAACTTCTTATTGCATCATCATGAATTCACTTAAACATTTTAAGTGGCTTGGGTCTGGGAAGCTCTATGCAGAGTCTAACACAATTATCTCTCTTAATTTTGGTATTAGATATGGAACACTAATTGGGACCAATCTTCTAGGGTTAAGCATTGATTCATTGGCTTGGGACTTTTTATACTCTACCCACTTAAACTAAAACATAAACCATGACTAAATGGATGTGCTTGAGAGCATCTGCAAAGTCTGGTTAATTATTAGTGCTAAGAGAAAATGAAGAAACATAGGCACATTACAAAACCTTTACTTGATTAGTACCAGTAACCAAAGTGTCTACTTTTATAATCTGATGCATATATTTAAATGCAGTTCTACCCTGAGACATCTTGTAACAAGAGCTGTGTATTCCAAAAGATTTCCATACTTAGTCTTTTGTGTCTGTTCAGTCCTGTAATAAGAGAGAGAGAGAGAGAGAGAGAGAGAGAGATCGATCATTGGTAGTACCTTGGTTTGCCATTCAATTACCTATATAGTGAAACTGCACTCATGCTATAATTTAATTTGGCTTTCTGTCATTTTGGTCACAGCTGGTCAGCATTCTTTTTCAAATACCTTTTCACACCTTCAGAGGCAACTAATAAGTCAAGCTTAGAGTATTTACACTGAAGAAATACAATTTAGACTTCTCAGTGTCAGGTCTTCTAATTATGGACTTTCTGCAGGTTGGCAAAGGCTGCTGATGGAGGTCTAAATTGAGTCCAGGGCTGGGATAAAGGTTGTTTCCTCGATATATAAATATAATAAAATTGCATCTCTCTAACACACATTTCCCTTTGGAGCATGGGAGAAACCCACATTTTTTAAAACAAAACCCTTTAAAATACCTGTTGTTAGCCTCAAAAGAAAAGATAACTGAGATTCTAAAAAGTCTAGAAACTAAGGAGAAGACACTATTTTGTTTTCTAAGACCACCTAGGCTTATGTCTTTTAGCGTAAAGATTGTTATTCAGTAATTGATGAGTAGTTTATGCTTATTTTACATGCCATGGTTTGTCATTAGCTTGGTAGAGAAATGACCTGAGTCACCCACAAGGAGTGATCACTCAAGCATCACCAACACTAGAAACTTGATAGCACAAACAGACAGATTTGGGGATAATCCAGACTCTTTTTCCATGGTAGGATGCTTCCATGGTCCAAGAATTCACTCTAGTGTCATGAGCTGAGAATAAATGTGGTTCTAGAGACTTTTCTTAGACCATGGTTTGAAGGTGCTGGGTCCTCAGTAGGGAAAGTTAAATGTGTTAGGGGATCATGAGTTTCATTATTTTGTACTCTTTACAAAAGATTCAAGCATTTACTAGTATTCACTCTCCCTTTTTCTTTATTTTAACGTAGGTCGGTTCCTCAGTAGCTTATTTCAAGGTCATAATCAAGGAGGGAAATATACCTTTCGTTGGTTTAAATACTCCAAGACTAGGCCCAGAGAACTGGAGAGCCCAATTGTTATCACTTCATAAGAAAATTTAGAAGTGGTAGGCATCCTACTCATTGGTCAACAATGACTGATAAATTCAGTGGCTAGTTTATGTTCCTGTTGTTGAGAGAATACTATCCTTTAGGGTAGGTCCCATACCCCTCTCTTCCAACTCTTCACTAAAATGAGTATTAAAAAGACAAAAATCATCAGTAGTAGGATATTAACTCTGCACAGGCACTAGACTGGCATATAGCAGTCAGATATGAGGTGGATACTTTGGGCTAAATATCAGTTTTATTCCTGATGCTCCACCATTGGTGAGTCCCACAGGTTGGTTTTGTTCTGCAGATTAGGCAAATTAGGCAATGAGAGTTACTTCAGATAACTTCTGCTCCTTAAACATCTTAAAGGAAAGAGAGAGAATTCATGACATGCTTTTCTGAATTTCCATAGAATTGACCTCTTGTGGCTGTTTATTGTCCTTTTAGTATTCTATTTGTTACTTCTTAGCACCACTTTCATGTAACAGCTTCTATCACTATTATCTGCTTTGAATCCACTAGGATTTATCTCATTTTCCTCTTTATTCTTGTTTGTCAGTCACTGTAAAAAGTCCCAGACTCCCAACGCACTCCTGATTATCGACATTTAATCACTATATGGCTTTGCATATTATTTCATTCTACCTTCATCTTTCCACCTCCCTATCTTCTGAAACTTTTCATTCTGCTTTCTAAAATTCACGGTCCAGTGTCAGCACATTGCCCTATATAGTCTAACACTTACATGAACATGTAAGTGTTCACCCTCCTGCTCGCATTGAACCTGGCTGCACTCTGAGGACATTGCTTCCCCTGTAGAGTCTCACATGGTGGTCGTCCCTCCACCCTAAGTATTTCATTGGGCCTTTTGCATCCCCCCATCAATCCTAAAAATACCCAGCTTTTGAATATCATGTCACTGAACTATAAATTACCTACTGCTCCTCATTGTTCTGTTTAGCTTCCTAGCTCATTCTTTTTAATTTCTCTATTTTTTAAAAAAGCTTCTGGCTTACTGTTGCTATCTACATTTCATCTGTTTGTTTTAGTTCAGTTGATTTTATCATACACAGATGACCCTTCCACCTTGAATTATTAATTACTTAAACTTTTCTTCTCTCCCCTAACTCAGCCACTTGGACTTTGCATCACTAAGAATGTTCTCTACTCTCTCAGTTTCGTGCATCACTCTTCCTGATAAGCTCTCATCTTTCCAGCTCACCCTCACAGTATCCTGACTAATATTCTTCAACCCTACAGGGACCTCCAATTTAATCATTCTGTGGATGTCCATCTTCCTACATCCTTTGGAGTTTTCATTCTGTTCCTTAGATATCTTAAATTTTGTGGTTAATAATTGATTCGGTTCCATTTCAACATGTCTGACTTCCTTGACATTTTCTCACTTTGTGATACTCAATAAATTCACATTTTCTCCACAGTCTATACCTCGGGCCAAAGTAGAACATAAATAAAGAAGAACATATGTTCCTGTTGGTCTGACTTAAATTTTATAACCACAAGTCTCATGTGGACTTTTAATGCAGTTTAGTAATAATTGTTCGTAGTTTATTTTTCTATTCTTCTGACTTTGCATCATTTGTCTCACCTCGAACATTCAACTCCTCTTCTTCAGATGGACTCTTTGTGTTCCTACGTAAGGCTGTTTCTCCATAGCTTTTGAATCTTCTTCTCTACCCAAGGACATCCCTCCTTTGATTCTTTGTCCTTACCTATGTTACTACCTCCCCCACCTCTACATTAAATTATTGCCATCCGTAGAGACTTTTTGTTCCATTGTCTATCTTAAACATTGTTTTGTTTCCCTCACTTCCTCTCTAGTTACCATTCCATTACCTTGCTCTCTTTTAAAGCAAAACTCCTTAAAGAGTTGTCAATACCAATTCTTCTATTTCCATTTTATCTTAAACTGGCTTTTGCCCTCTCTACTCCATAAAAATTTCTCTTTGAGACCATCATTGACCTTCATGTTGCTAAACTTGATAATCAATTTTCACTCCCAATTTATGAGATCTTTTCAGTGACATCTGACTTTGCAGTAGCAGCTGGACACTCTCTCCTTTTTGATACTCTTGACTATTATACCTTTTCAGTGAGAAAGTATAAAACACTTGGTTTTCTTCCTACATTATTGGTTGGTCCTTCTGTTTCCTCTGCTAATTCCTTCTCAGCTTCCTAACCATTAATTGTTGAAGTGCCCCAGGACCTGGTTCATTAACATTTGTCTTTTTTAATTTACTCTGATAGCCTTGGAAAGCTTAGCAAGTCTTACAAATTAAATTCCATCTATACTATGTTGACCACCAAATTTATACTTCCATTCCAGATCTCTACCTTAAATTTTGACTTGTATTCCAACCACCTTTTTCATATTTCCATTTTTGACACTTCCATTCAATATCTCAAACTTAACACATTATTTAAAATTAAATTTCCATCAAATCTAAGTAAACAAAACAAACCATAAGACCTTGCTCTACTTAGTTTTCCCAATCTTAGTCAATGGTAAACCTTATTATTTTTACTTATTCAAGCCAAAACAGTCATCTGACTCCTCTATTTTTTTTCTAAAATTTCTTCAGAAATTGTATAGGCTCTACCTTCAAATATATTTAAATACCCAGAATCTGACTCCTTCACATCACCTTTGTTGCTACCAGCCCAATCCAAGCCGCTGTTACTTATTACCATTTGCTTGTTGCTTCCTCATGTGAATCTACACATGTATTTCTGAGCCAGAGTGAGCCTGATAAAGTCCTTCAAAGTTCCCCAATTCTCTCAAAAATTAAAGCTAAGTCTTTAAAACAGCTAAGAAGTGCTGTACATCCTGTTCCTTCCATAATCTTTCACCCTTATTTACTTAGCTTCTGCGATGTTAGTCCTCCTTATGGCTCCTCAGTCTTATAACTTTTTAAAATTAATCCTCGCCTGATACATTTATTGATTTTAGAGAGAAAGAAGTGAGAGAGAGAGAGAGAGAGATAGAAAGATTGATATGAGAGGGAAAACACTGAGACATTGATTGGTTTCCTCTAGCATGTGCCCTGACTGGGGATCGAACTCATAATCTTTTGGCCAACCAATCAAGCCACCTGGCCAGTGCAATCCTCTAAATCTTATCTGTGCTCCTATCTTAAGGCCTTAGAACTATTTCCTATGCCTGTCACTCTTCTATTACATGTCTATGAATCTAATTCCTTTGCATTCTTAAGTTTTTTCCTCAAACGTTATGTTTTCAATTAAGGCCATCCTTATAAACACCATTTAAAGTTGCAAGCTACCTCCCTCACTTTTGGCCTGAATGTTCTCTGTATCTATCTATAGCTTTAATAAACTTATACTGAATATTTTTTATTTATTGTTTCTTCAGCTGCCAGAACAGCCCCTGGCACTTAGTAGACACTCAATAAATATTTGCTTAATTTTAATGACTTATTTATGTGCCTTATCTTCCTTACACTGTAATCTCTTTCTTTTCCTTCCAAAAACAGAGTTAGCTTGAAGGATTCTCATGACTATATAAGGAGCTACAAAAATGAATGTGATGGCCCTGTCCAAAAGGAGCTTATGGTGTAGTAAGGGGAACAGGCTATGAACTGTATGGTAATTAAACACACTGCCCAATGTGTGAAAATAGCTATAGGAGTATGAGCCTGTCTAGGACATCCAGGGACTCAATTAGAGGCACATTGCATGTTTACTAGGGCTGCCCTAACAAGTTAACACAAACCTGGTTGTTTAAAACAAGTTATTTTTCTCACACAGTTATGGAGGCCAGAAGTCTGAAATCAAGGTGTTGGCAAGGTTGGTGTTTTCTGGGGTTTCTGAGGGAGAAGCCTCTCTCCAAGCTTCTCATGGATCTGGCCATGAGATCCCTGGCTTGTAGAAGAATCATTCCAATCTCTTCCTCCATCTTCATATGGCTTCCCCTTTGTCTCAGGACCCTAGTCAATAGGTTTAGTGGCTTTCCTAAATCCCAGATGATTTCACCTCAGAGTCCTTAACTACACTTTCAAAAATCCTATTTTCAAATAAGGTCACTTTTATAAATACCATGGTTAAGGCACGGGCAGATCGTTTTTAGGTGTACAATTCAATCCGCTAGAATGACATTACCCATAATGACAATTGCAAAATTGAAANTGGGGTTTCTGAGGGAGAAGCCTCTCTCCAAGCTTCTCATGGATCTGGCCATGAGATCCCTGGCTTGTAGAAGAATCATTCCAATCTCTTCCTCCATCTTCATATGGCTTCCCCTTTGTCTCAGGACCCTAGTCAATAGGTTTAGTGGCTGTCCTAAATCCCAGATGATTTCACCTCAGAGTCCTTAATTACACTTTCAAAAATCCTATTTTCAAATAAGGTCACTTTTATAAATACCATGGTTAAGACACGGGCAAATCGTTTTTAGGCGTACAATTCAATCCGCTAGAATGACATTACCCATAATGACAATTGCAAAATTGAAACATTTCTATATTATGGACAATCAGCAAATTTAACTATGCTAGAGAAAAGATCAAATTATCTGTCCTTTCTATTAAAGTTACATGTTTAAATTATGTGAAGAGCTGTCTGAAGGCTATGCTGTCAAACATTGTAGAAAAAAGTATGTTTGTATTAAAGAGTTAAGTAATAAAATTCTTAGGATATTTTTTCAGTTTGGAGATGTTAGTGGTAATTATTAGCTTTTAAAATTTTGTAAATTATAGCTATTATCATTCCACATACTTATTTCCACATCTAATTATATATTTATAGTTTTGAACTATTTTTTTTAAAAGGGTTCCACCAAACTCTCTTGGCCTCTGCGTATTTGCATATAAAACCCATTCACAAAATGGGCATCCCAGGAGATGTCTCTCCATAATGTTCTTCTTTTGTTAAATTCTATTTTTATTCTCTGTCCAATATCTGTTGGTTGGCACGTACAAGCATACAGATATTCCCAAACCTGGTCTTAGACAGTTTGGCTGCTTAGTTAAAATATAGAGTTGTTAATTTTAAGCATGATTTCTTTTTACAAACTTCAAAAAGAGTAAAAAAAATTCTTTGTTGTGTTTACTATCAGCCTAATAGAAAAAGTCTGCTTCAAAAGTTTAGCACAGATCATATAATGGATGTTAAACTGTTTTATTGTGTATTTTGCTGGAATTCTGGGCACTGATTATAAATAGAAGCTTCCTCACATTATCTGGAACATTTAATCTGATTTTTTTTTTTTTGTATCAAGTACACATATTGGAGGGACATTGGTAGCAGGATTTGGGAAAGAGGAGATAGTGTAGATTTTGATAAGAGGGTTTCCCTTTTGCAACTAGCACATGAATTCACCTTCTCCTGACATGTGGCTTTTGTGTTTTAGCCATTGAAGAAGAATCTGTTCCCAAAGTGGGAACTAACTTTAGGCATTTGACATTGTCAGTGATCTTTAGAACATGTGGTATGCATGTTTATAAGAAATCCCACCAACAAGAGAGATAGAGAAATTACTATATTGATTCTTCAGAAAATTCACCTTTATCTTATGGTAGGTGATGCAGAAATAATTCATTCTGTCAGTATAATTCTGACATCTGTGAACAGAGCAAATGTTTATTAAGTAATCTTATTAATTAAAAGTGAAAGGAGCAACCCTTTTTAGGGTGTACTAGGCTGTATTATCCAACTCAGTTTTGGGGAATGAGGGTTAACGTATTCACTGGAGACTTTAAAATTGCATGAAAATATATGAAACACTTATTTTGTAGTTTCTTTTTACTTCTGTATTTAATGATTAGTAGAAAAAAATTACATTTTGCAAGCCTTAATTTTCATGAAAAAACTTTGTAGATTTATTCAATTATGCACATTTTTTCCCAGATCTTAAACCTAAATTCTATGTCACAGAGAGAGTAAAAAATAAATTATCTTCTTTTTTCTTTAATCATGTTAAATATGTATGTATGCATCCAATAAAAAAGTAAGGGGATTGAGAGTTATAGATGTTAAGAAGAAGTTTCTATTCATGACACCTCAATAATAAAATTTCACCGCACGTGAGATGATGCGTGAAGATAATTTGAAAGTGAGAACTAAATTCTTTGATAAATTATTTCCCAACTGGACAAGTTCCCTGAAGTGTTAGAAACGTGTGGAAGCACAGTCTCTTCTTCGGGGTGCTGTTGTGCTGATGGTGTAGCAACAATCTGGTTAAAATACTATTACTCACTCTATCCTGCTGGCTCCTCCTCAGAAGTCCATATTTAATTCATCCTTGATTTCAGTTTGTTTTATTAAGACTGAGTTCCCTTTTGCTGGGGTTCTTACAATAGAGTGTTTGGCTCAGTGGATTGAGTGCCAGCCTGCAAACTGAAAGGTCACTGGTTCCATTACCAGTCTGGACTCATACCTGGGTTGTGGCACATGCCCAGTTGGGAGTGTGCGAGAGGCAGCCTATCGATGTATCTCTCTCACATCGGATGTTTCTCTCCCTCCCTTTCTTCCTTCCCCTTTCTCTAAAAATAAATAAATAAAATATTTATTAAACAAGTGTGTTGGAAGGTGCTCTATAGTTCTGCCAACAGTTTCCATTTTAGAGTCACAAGTTAGACTCAAAATATAAAACTTTAATAATATTATTATTCAGGAAATAAGAAAGTAAGGGGAAGGTTTTAAGATGGTGGCAGAGTAGGGCAAAGGATTTCGCTTCCCCCAAGGTGGTGGAGAAAAATCAGGCTGATCTGCAGAGGAGCGCAGCGGATGCGCAACAGGGACCCAGCATATAGGAAGGTAGGACTCCAGAAAGTGTAGCGGACACTGAATGACCAGAGGTTGAGGAGAGGAGATGACCTCAGGTCAACAGGGTATGAGGGAACAGTGCAGAGGCTGCAGGCCCTCCGCCGGGCTGCACCAGGACCCTGGCCCAGACGCCTTGGTCTCTGGGAGCCGAGGGTGGGCAACAATGACCCTGGGAGAGAGCCAGTCATCAGCACCCTCCCTACCCAGCCGGGTGCAGACTGAAAAACCTGGAAGTCAGGCCATGGTTGCCAGCTTGGGAGAATTGCGAGTTGCCCTGTGAGTTCTGCCCTAGCACTGGGAAAGGTCCATGCCCAAGCCTGCTGAGACCAGGAAAGCCTGGCTGGGAGCATGCGCCCTCACGCCAGGCCAGGGATGGGAATCCTGGGGAAAAATCTGCTCTCAGTGGGGCGCGGGAGAGCGGCGCTGATCTGGATCTTGGGAGGGCACTGGTGAGACCAGTTGAGTTCACCGAGAAGTGAGGAAGGCCACTCTAGTAGCCCCTGAGGCTGCTGCAGCTAGCGAGACCAGGAGAAAAGGTTTGACCACCTGGAAACCAACAAGAGGAGTAGTTGGAAGCAGAGAACTCCAAGATACCTGCAGGAGACTGCACCACTGAATTTCACAGGTATTCTACCACAGAAGTTCACACCATAAACCCAGGGAACCAGAACAGATCAATTTAAGAAGCTGAGGCCAACAAAAAGAGCATCACAAACAATGGGAAGACAAAGAAACAATCCCCAAATGAAAGAAAAGGAGGAAGTCTCAGAAAGAATGTTAGATGGAATAGAGGCAAGTCAACTATCAGATATGGAATTCAAAGCACTGGTTATCAGGAAATTCAAAGAGCTTACAACGAGCTACCAGAAACTACAGGGGAGCTACAATGAACTCTCCACAAACTATATCAACATGAAAAAGGAAATAGAAACCACAGCAAAGTCCAAGAGAAAATGAAGAATATAATTTCTGAACTGAAGAACACAGTAGAAGGTATGAAGAGCAGGATCGATGAGGCGGAAGATCGCATAAGCAAGCTAGAGGACAAGGTAGAAAGAATCTCCCAGACAAAGCAAGTAATGGAAAAGAGAATCAGAAAGAATGAGGAGGGTTTAAGAGAAATGCAAGACAACATGAAACGTAATAATATCTGAATAATAGGAATACCAGAAGGAGAAGAAGAAGAACAAGAGATAGAAAACCTATTTGAGCCCTGGCTGGTGTAGCTCAGTGGATTGAGCACAGGCCTGCAAACCAAAAGATCGCAGTTTGATTCCCAGTCAGGGCACATGCCTGGGTTGCAGGCCAGTTCCCGGTGAGGGATGCAGGAGAGGCAACCATACATTGATATTTCTCTCCCTCTCTACTTCCCTTCCCCTTTAAAGATAAATAAATAAAACCTAAAATAAAAAATTAAGTACAGTTGACAGTAGTTAATTGTACTTTAAAAAAAAAGAAAACCTATTTGAAAGAGTAATAATGAAAAATTTTCCTAATTTGATGAGAGATAAAGTCACACGAATCCAGGAATCGCAGAGAGTCCCAATCAGGTGGAACACAAAGAGGCCTACTGCAAGACACATCATCATTAAAGTGGCAAAACTCCAAGGCAAAGAGAGAATCCTAAAGGCAGCAAGGGAGAAAAAGGAAGTAACATACAAGGGAGCCCCAAGAAGGTTGGCTACTGAATTCTCAATGGAAACATTCCAAGCAAGAAGAGAATGGCAAGAAATATTCCAAGTAATGAGAAATAGAGGCCTACAACCAAGGCTACTTTACCTAGCAAGGCTCTCAATCAAGACAGAAGGCCAAATAAAGAGCTTCCAAGACAAAAGAAGTCTAAAAGAATATGCCTCCACCAAACCAGCTCTACAAGAATTACTAAAAGGGCTGCTTTAAGGAAAGAAAGGAAGAGAGAGAGTCGGAGAGGAATATAGGTATACAAGTGGCAATGAATAAATACCTTTCAATAGTAACCTTAAACTTAAATGGATTAAATGCACCAATTAAAAGACACTGAATAGCTGAATGGATAAGAAACATGACCCACACATATGCTGCCTACAAGAGACCCACCTCAGGTCAAAAGACCATCACAGACTAAAAGTGAAAGGCTGGAAACAAATTTTCCAAGCAAATGGACAAGAAAAAAAAAAGCCAGGGTAGCAATTCTCATATCAGAAATAATAGACTTCAAAAAAAGGGCCATAAAGAGAGACCCAGAAGATCACTTCATAATACTCAAGGGAAGAATCCACCAAGAACACATTAACATCATAAATATATATATACACCCAACATAGGAGCACCCAAATATATAACAAAAATCCTAGAGGACTTCAAGAAAGATATTGACAGCAACGCAATTATAGTAGGGGATCTTAACACCCCACTGTCAAAAATGGACAAATCTTCCAAACAAAATATCAACAAAGACATTGCAGCATTAAACGACACCCTAGATGAAATGGACCTACCTGATATATATATATATAGAGCCCTTCATCCCAAAGAAGCTAAATACACATTCTTTTCAAATACACATGGAACATTTTCAAAGATAGACCACATGACAGGACACAAAACGAGTCTCAACAAATTCAGGAAAATAGAAATCATATCAAGCATCTTCTCTGATCACAACGGACTGAAATTGGAAACTAACCTCACAGGAAAAAAACAAAAACACCCAAAATCATGGAGACTGAATGATATGCTATTAAACAATGAATGGGTCAAGATTGAAATTAGGGAAGAAATCAAAAAGTTTCTGGAAACAAATAAAAATGACCTCATAACAACCCAGAACTTATGGGACACATTGAAGGCAGTCCCGAGAGGGAAGTTCATAGCAATAGAGGCTTACCTAAAGAAGATAGAAACATTTCAAACAAACAACCTAACCTGACACCTCCAAGAACTCGAGGAACAACAACAAAGACAGCCCAGAGCAAGTAGAAGGAAGGAAATAACCAAGATCAGGGCAGAAATGACATAGAGACTAAAAGCACAATTCTAAGGATCAATGAATCCAGGAATTGGTTTTTTGAAAAGATAAACAAAATAGACAAGCCTTTAAGTAGGCTCATTAAGAAAAGAAGGGAGAGGACCCAAATGAACACAATCAGAAATGAAAGTGGAGAGATTACAACTGATACAACTGATACCAGAAATAAAAGGGATTGTAAGAAATTACTATGCAGAACTGTATGCCAAGAAATTTGAAAACCTAGGTGAAATGGACAAATTTCTAGAAAAATATAATCTTCCAAAACTCAATGAAAAAGAAGCAGAAAACCTGAACAGGCCAATAACAGCAAATGAAATTAAAGCAGTAATCAAAAAACTCCCATCACACAAAAGCCCTGGACCAGATGGTTTCACAGGAGAATTCTACAAAGCATTTAAGGAAGAGCTAACCCCTATTCTTCACAGACTATTCCAAAAAATCCAAAAGGAGGTAAAACTCCCCAACTCTTTTTATGAAGCCAGCATCATCCCAATTTCAAAACCAGATAGAGACACAACAAAAAAAGAAAACTTCAGGCCAATATTGCTGATAAACATAGATGCTAAAATCCTCAATAAAATATTGGCAAATCGCACCTAACAATACATCAAAAAGATCATACATCACGACCAAGTGGGATTCATCCCAGGGATGTAAAAATGGTTCAATATTCATAAATCAGTAAATATAATATATCACATAAACAAAAGCAAAGACAAAAACCATATGATCATATCAATAGATCCAGAAAAAGCTTTTGATAAGGCACAACACCCATTTATGATAAAGGCACTCAGCAAAGTGGAAATAGAGCAAGCATTCCTCAATATAATAAAGGCCATACATGAAAGACCTACAGCCAACATCATACTCAATGGGCAAAAACTAAAAGCTTTTCCACTAAGATCAGGAACAAGACAAGGTTGTCCACTTTCACCACTTCAATATAGTATTGGAAGTTCTAGCCACAGCGATCAGACAAGGAAAGGAAATAAAAGGCATTCAAATTGGAATGGAGGAAACAAAACTGGCATTATTTGCAGATGACATGATAGTGTACATGGAAAATCCTATAGCCTCTACCAAAAAACTGCTCGAACTAATAAATGAATCTGGCAAAACAGCGGGATACAAAGTCAATATCCAGAAATCAGAGGCATTTTTGTATACCAACAATGAAACAGGAGAAGCAGAAATCAAGACAAAAAATCTCATTCGATATAGCAAAAACAAAAATAAAAGATCTTGGAATAAACCTAACCAAGGAGGTAAAAGACCTGTATACAGAAAACTACACAACACTGAAGAAAGAAATCAAGGAAGACACAAACAAATGGAAACATATACCATGTTCATGGATTGGAAGAATTAACATCATCAAAATGTCCATACTACCCAAAGCAATTTACAGATTCAATGCAATACCTATTAAAGTATCAGTGGCATATTTCACAGACATAGAACAAACACTTCAAAAATTTATATGGAATTATAAAAGACCCCAAATAGCAGCTGCAATTTTAAGAAAGAAGAACAAAGTAGGAGGGATCACAATACCTGATATCAAACTGTATTACAAGGCCACTGTAATCAAAACAGCCTGGTACTGGCATAAAAACAGGCACATAGACCAGTGGAATAGAACAGAGAGCCCAGAAATAAACCCAACTCTCTACAGTCAATTAATATTCGACAAAGGGAGCAATAACATAAAATGGAGTAAAGATAGCCTCTTCAGCAAATGGTGTTGGGAGAACTGGACAGCTACATGCAAAAAAATGAAACTTGAGCATCGACTTACACTATACACCAAAATAAATTCAAGGTGGATAAAAGACTTAAATATAAGCCTGGAAACCATTAAAGCCCCAGAGGAGAGCATTGGCAGGAAAATCTCAGATATTCCACTCAGCAATATTTTTACTGATACGTCCCCTAGAGCAAGGGACATAAAGGAAAGGATAAAAAAATGGGATCTCATCAAAATTAAAAGCTTCTGCATGGATAAGAAAAACAGTATCAAGATAAAAAGAGAAGCTACAGCTTGGGAAAACATATTTGCCAATGATACCTCAGACAAAGGTTTAATCTCCAAAATATACAAAGAAGTCACTCGACTTCACTCAAAGAAGATGAGCAGTCCAATTAAAAAATGGGGAAAGGACTTGAACAGACGCTTCTGCAAGGAGGACATACAGAGGATCCAGAAACACATGAAGAGATGCTCAATATCGGTAGCTATCAGAGAGATGCAAATTAAAACCACAATGAGATACCACTTTACACTGGTGAGAATGGCTATCATAAACAAAGTAATAAACAACAAATGTTGGAGAGGGTGTGGGGAAAAGGGGACTCTGGTCTACTGTTGGTGGGATTGCAGACTGGTACAACCACTATGGAAAACAGTATGGAATTTTCTCAAAACTAAAAGTGAACGTGTCTTTTGACCCAGCAATTCCACTGTTGGGAGTATATCCTAAGAACCCTGAAGCACCAATCCAAAAGAACCTATGCACCCAGATGTTCATAGCACAATTTACAATAGCCAAGAGTTGGAAGCAACCTAGATGCCCATCGGTAAATGACTGGATAAAAAAACTATGGTACATTTACACAATGGAATTCTATGCTGCAGAAAGGAAGAAGGAGCTCCTACCCTTTGCAACATCATGGATGGACCTGGAAAGCATTATGCTAAGCGAAATAAGCCAGGTGGTGAAAGACAAATACCATATGATCTCACCTTTAACAGGTGAGATCTAAACAACAAAACAAACAAGCAAGCAAAATATGGCCAAAGACACTGAAATAGAGAACAGGCTGACAGGGACCAGAGTGGAGAGGGGAGAGAGTCACAGGGGAAAAGGGGAAGGACTCACATGAACAAGTATAAAGGACACATGGACAATAACTAAGGTGGGTGGCATGGGGGAGGGGCAGGGCTGGGAGTATGAGACAAAAAACTACTTGAACAAGAATTAAATAAAAGAAAGTAAGATTTATTTTTTAAGGAAATAATCAAAACTTCAAATATTCTACTCATGGATTTAAAAACTAAAGGACACTCCAAAAGGTACTGTAAGATTAATTATTAGTATTTTTGTAGTTATATGAAATTGCCATTCTAACCAAGGTGCTATAGTACTAATTTAAAAATATTTAAAAAATAGTTTAATGTTTTTTCTTTATACATTTAACTTTATTCACATAAATAATGTTTTCATCTGTATTAACATTTGAGAATTTTTTATTTGGATCTGTTCATATCCAGCTAGATTTGTCTAGAAATGATATATAATATCTAATACTTATAATCTGATTCTTCATAACAGCTTTAATTTGTATTCATTTATTACTAGTTTTGTTGTTAACTCACTGTATAGAATATCCCCCTCATTAGTTTCCTAAGCATCAGGATAAGAACCCATCAGAATAGTTATTCAAAATTAAGCTGCCTTCCTTGTTCTTCAACAATGCACTGAATTTCCCATTTATAATTAGACTGGGAAAATATTTAATCCACCTACAGAGTTGGGCAAAAGTAGGTTTACAGTTGTTCTCATGGAAAAAAAAAGACACAGGTTATAATTATGTGTACTCATACCTGTGGAACTACTTATTGCCCACCCCTGTATTTAGAGAGAGGACTGCTACCTAGGCATATCTTGCTAACTCAAAACATGTAGTCATTTCTCCTCTAACACAATATTATCTTAATAATTTATTGCTTGATGCGCATCACATTTTAGTCATATGCACACAATGGGATTATTCATCAAGTTTACTACACTATAACTGCTTTAGATCAGTGTAAATACTTAGCTATATGTTATTACTACTTTAACAATGTATTTATTGCCAGGTGTATATTAGTCAACTACGGCCACAGTAGTGCTGGTGGCAAAGTAGCCCAAATGCAGTGGCTTTCAACAAAGCTCTTATTCTTACTTATACACATGTACATTGACTTTAGGTCAGCTGATTTGGGCTCAGGGTTTGGCTTGACTCCAAATCAAAGGCTGAGTTTGAGTCAGTTTGATGGGTCTCTTCCATTCCTTGGAATTGTGCATAACCCAAGAATGTACTTTTCATGGTGTTTTAATCTCTTCGTGATGCTGTAACAATGTACCACAGACTGGGTGGCTTATAAACAGCAGAAAGGTTTTGCACACAGTTGTCGAGGCTGAAAGTCTGAGATCAAGATGCCAATATGGCCAGGTGAGGGCCCTCTTCCAGGCTGCAGGCTTCATTGCATTGTCACATGGCAACAGGGACTAGGGATGTCTCCTGATCCTCTTTTATATGAAATTAATCCTGTTCACCAGAGCTCCACCCTCATGAGTTAAGTAAGCACCTTTCAAAGGCCCCAGCCTCCAAATACCATGACCTTTAGGGGTTAAGATTTTTTTTAAAGATTTTATTTATCTTTAGAAGGGAAGGGAAAGAGAGAGGGAGAGAAATATCAATGTATGGTTGCCTCTCATGCGTCCCCTGCTGGGAACTGGCCTGCAACCCAGGCATGTGCCCTGACTGGGAATAGAACCGCGATCGTGTGGTTCGCAGGCCCTCGCTCAATCCACTGAGCTACACCAGCCTGGGCCTAGGGGTTAAGATTTTACCATATGGATTTGGGAGGGACATTGCTTGGGCCATAGCCCATGACAATGACAAAAGTATGATTAGGTAAGTTTTACTGACTAATCGAATATAAAGCATTTTTCAAGCCTTTGTTTTTATTATGTCTCCAACACATATTCCATTAACAAAAGAAGTCACATGACCCAACCCAACATCACTGGGGTGGAAACATTCTGTTCACAGAATGAGAAAGGAAATATTTGATGGATAATGATCTAACTCATTTAATTTTTAAATTTTGGAGCTCCATTTTTAAAATTTATGGTTGAAACTTGACTACTAGGTAGAATCTGTCTTAACATATATCCCTGAAGGGTGGTTTTAGAAGGATCTCAAATATCTTGTGGTAAGGCAACCTAAAGTTATGTGCCCACAGGGACTATTCCAGTGGGACTCCACTGCACCTAAGGTGCAGATTGATTTCAGTGTGAAACAATAAACTTAGCTCAGGTGGAACTGGCAACATCCATAGAGAGAGATGCCAGCAATCAAATGCTAAAATGAACAGCACATGCACAAATTGGTGACACTTGACATTATCCTTGTGCATATTTGTGAGCTCTTTGGAATCGAGAGAATATATACTTGATGGAAAATTGACTTTCCATCAAGCTGCTCAATTTTACCTCGAATACTCCTTCTTCTTTAGCTTTCTCCAAACATGTCCATGCCTCATAGTTGTGTGATTCATTTGGAAAATTTTCTTAGGAAATGATACCCTATTTCTTTTTTTTTAAGATTTTATTTATTTAATTTTAAAGAGGGGAAGAGAGAGAGAGAAAGGAAGAGAAACATCAATGTGTGGTTGCCCCTCACATGCCCCCTTACTGGGGACCTGGCCTGCAACCCAGGAATGTGCCCTAAACTGGGAATCAAACCGGCAGCCTTTTGGTTCGCAAGCCCTTAGCTGATGCACAGGAAAAAGAAAAAAAAAAAATACAAAGGGAGCTGCTTTGCGGGTGATAGGGGGGTGTTCCATTTTTTACCAAGGCAAGTAGTGGTGGAGGTTGTTGTTGGGTCCATTCCAATAGCCCACAGGTGGGTGACATGGTCTGGATGGGGTGGGAACCAGGTATTTACTTTGGATATTCCACTGGACTATTTTGGATATTGAGGAACTAGAAAATTAAAATCACCCACCGAACTCTGTTTTTTCTGAGCAAATTTGATATGTTAGATCAGCCTAAAACCCTCTCATCAGTTGGCAACTTCACTGCAAAATCTGTTGCTTGAGAAACATGAAAGTAAAAATGATGCCCTGTTTCTGGTGGTTTAATAGCCAAGTGAATTACCTAATATATTTGACACTCCCCTTCCCTCTCCTACACATAGTATATTAAAATTTTACTACCTTTAGCACAAATGAGAATTTTAGGTTATGTCAGTGTTTATTGCAAGGCATAATGTATATAAAGATTTGCAAGGTGGTTAAATGTATCACAGGTACATTTGGAAATCATATTTTGCTTATTTCCTCATTGTAATCTAAAGTCAATGTTACAGGCAAAGAAAAGAGGAAATATGAATCGTGTCTTATGCTGGGGTATGTCCCTCGAAAGCATATTGATTGTGTTTCAGTGATTTTGGTACACATGTATGCATAAAATGCACCACTTCTAAGATGAATATTTTTTTAAAGGAAGGTTAACTCTCTAAGTTAGGATAGTAGGTTTATTAAAGAAGAGAAAGTTCTTTCCTATGGATTTCCTGGGATCGAGACAATTATAATTTTTAGATTGTATGTGAGGCCCCGTTTCAGGAACTAGATACTCTTTTTTAATTTAATTTAATATTATTTTTTATTTTTATTTATTTATCTTTAGAGGGGAAGGGAAGGAGAGAGGGAGAGAAACATCAAGGTGTGGTTGCTTCTCATGTGTCCCCTGCTGGGAACTGGCCTGCAACCCAGGCATGTGCCCTGACTGGGAATCAAACCTCGATCGTCTGGTTCACAGGCCAGTGCTCAATCCACTGAGCCACACCAGCCAGGGCAGGAGCCAGATACTCTTGGTGAATAATTTTAGGGAACACAATCCATATTTTATGAATGGCTGACATCAGCAATCAGCATTTCAACTTTTGTGTATTATTGGAATAAGAACCCAACCTAACCCTAACCTCTGTTCTCCCCCAAATTTAAAATACTCCTAGAATTTGTTTTAAACTTGCATGGTATTTTAAACACCTTTGTACACAATTTCTAAAATATAGGACCTGGCTCTTGGGAGAAACAATTATTTGAATAGAAGTAAAATCCCATTTGAAAGCCACTGGGATTCAAGAGCTGAAAATCCTAGTTCCACTGATACTAGTAATAATACTATTAACTACCCATGTGTTTAATTATTCAGAACTTTGTGTGCCTCACAGCTTTTCTCCATGAATGGGGATAATTTCTTATCTCAAAGGGTTGGAGTGGCAATGAAGTCATTCAGCAAATATGAAAATTACCCTTGGGACAATAAAACACTATAAACGTGTGGTAAAAATATATAGTTTCTTACTGTGCTTTGAAATTTTGGGTTAAAACTTTATCATAAAGGTGATTTTTGACTATAACTGCCCGTGATCATGTAAGTAAGAGAGAATTCCAACAGAGTCCAATTTATGTTATTGAGCTTTTGTTTTCCATTCAGCATTGTTACGAGGGGGAGGCTACTACATGAATTCTATCCCAGCCACAATAGAATTTTTACTTTCTCTAAGATAATTATGTGTTCTAATTAGTATTGCAAATATAATATATGTTGTGTAAAATAAGGAAATACAGATACACACACACACACACACACAAATACTAGATAAACCAGAGGCAGAAAATTAAAATGGTCCATAATCCCACAACACACTTTGAGGCACTGACTCCCAGTTTCATTCCGAGTGCATGTATGTATGTGTGTATACACAAACATGCTCTCTTTTCTTTAAACAAAAACCTATTTCATGACTTTTAAAACATTTACTGTCCTCCTTGAACATTTTTCTAAGCTATGAATTTTTTAAAATATATTTTTATGGCTGTTCATACTACTGTATGGCTGTACCATACTTTGCTTTATCTGTTCCCTATTGTCAAATTTTTAGTTAGCTTTTATTTTTTATTATTATGATAATAGTGCTTCAGTGAACACTTTTTAGTGAGTTATTTACCAGGAACTTGGTTTATTTCTGCATTTATTCACGTCATCTTTTTCATTACTCAGTGAAGTTTTATAACTTGTGTAGTACTTACGGTTTTGTTCACTTTATTCACTTCTTTTATTAGTTCTAAAAGTGTTCTTCCACTTTTCAGGATTATCCATGTGGTTCATCATATCAAAATGAAGTATAACTGTGTTTCTTTTCAATACTTTCACCCTCTATTGTATTAAGTTACACTTACAGGACAATGTTTTTTTCATTTTTACTTTAATTTTATTTTTTAAGTTACAGTTTACATTCCACATTATTTGGTGTTAGTTTCAAGTGTGCATCATAGTGGTTAGACAATCATGTACTTTACAGAGTGTTCCCACGGATATTTCCAGTACCCTTCTGGCACCGTCCGTAGTCGGGGGATGTGAAGTACAGCAATGTGGTCAATGTGACCCCAGGCAATGTGGCCAATCATGTAGTGAGGACAGTGTTGCATAGCAGTAATAGTAGACATTGTCAGGCTGTTTTCACCTTTGACGATCATGTTTCCATTAAAATGCCAAATGCTACTTTGAGATTAATATTATTTATTATGTTAAAGAGGTTAAACAATAAATTTTTTAAGTACTATGACATAGATGTTGGAATTTATTGAAATAGCTTTTTTGGCGTCTGTTGGGATAATCGTATAGCTTTTGTCTTTTGTCTTAAAATCAGGGTTCGTTTTAACAAGGGTTCTGTAGCAGACTTCACTGTGAAATTGTGGAATGAAGACTATTATATTCAGAGCCAGAAAAAGGCTGGAAATGAGACCGAGTTCTGAAGCTTATTAAATTAACCACCCTGAAAAAGTCATTCATCTGCTTTGAAACTTAGTTTCTTCTTTAAAATGGAAGGACAATACTAAACCTCTCATAGAACTAGCACTATGAATATGGAAATGCTTTATAAACTATAAATGTTTCAATATCAGGATTGTCTTTACAATTTTATTTAGCTACACTCTTACCAAAGAATGAGTACTTCATTTCCAGGAGACCCTTTTTATTTTCCTAGTTTGCAAAAGTGCTTTTTTTATTTTACTTTAATGGAATTAAACACACACAGAAGTGTATACACTATAAATTAGAAGCTTGATGGTTATCACAAAGAGGGCACAGTCATGCATCCACCTTCCTGTTCGAGAAATAGGACATTGCCAAGAGTGAGAGATGATTCTACTTTTAGAATGTTAACACTTTCGCCTGAATCTTTTTCTGACCTCAGACTGTGGGCTACTGCTCTTTTGCATGATTCAGACGGCAGCATTCTGTAAAAAGTTTTGACAGCAGCCATCTCAGATTAGGATTTGAGGACTAGCCAGACACTAAGATGCCATGGCTACGTCCACGGTAAAGAGCCATCTCCTCAAAAGTCAACTTTGTTGTTGACTTCTTTAGCAGGTTTAATGGCTTCATCTTAATTCCCTGATATTTGACATTCAAAACCAAAAGAGGCATAGCCACATTTAAAAAAAATGTTCAAGGCGTTAAATATGAGACCATACATTGTCAATTTTTAATTAAAAAAAAAAGCTTTTGAGTTTCTGACTCAGATAACTCGATGTGCTAGAAATTGTTCAGGGAGGTACCATATTGCTTCATTTCACTCTTATGAGAATCTTGACTTAGCCAGGTAAATATTAGAACATGAAAACCAAACCCATAGAAACTGTTTGCAGGAAATGATTTTATTAGGTTTAATGGTTAAATGAAATGCCCAATCCTTTTCACCTTAGGTGAACATCATTTGCAGCGTAGGATCTCTGACAGTCTCAGAAAGTCCCACATTTCTAACACACATTGCAGTTTCCCTTTTAACCTTGACAAAAGGATGCCGATGTCTTAGCATGGAAGGGCAAGTGGCAGAACCTTAGTGCACCTGATTCCCCAGGCTGTTGCCTCACACCGTAGCTTCCACGCACAGAACACCTTGGCAGTAGGTCAGGATTCAGGGAAACTCGCTAGGGTGCCTTAGGGGGCTAAACAGTAAGTCCGCTATTGCATGCCCGAGTGCTACCAAGGCATATGTAGATCCAACATGTAAAATAATGTATGTTATTGTAATTAGGAGGGAAAAACAATTCCATTATTACTGGTAACATAAGTAGACATTTCACATGGCTCCAAGGTTGTATACATAAGAAAATGTAATTTTTTTTCTGAACATGTCTTATTTCCTAAAGGCCTAAATACCATGTTCACATAGCATGGACTGTCCAGCATTTTTTGCTTTGCTTTTCTGAGGAAACAGTCCTCTTTTAGGAGAATGAATTCCTCTGGCTGCAAGGTGCACTTGGGTGAGGGGTGGATTGGAAATAGGGAGTGTAGGCATGGGAGCACGGAATTGTGGGTGCAAAGAAACCTTGGTTATCACCTATAATCATTATCCCATCACACAGACATACAAGGCCAAATTGCTATTCGTAGGACTATCGTATAAAGATTCTGCCCCAAACTGCTGAATGGGAAATGCTGTTCTTTTCATTTTCTCTTTTCCTGATTTCCCACCCACTAACAGGTGAATAATTAGGCTCATTTCCATTTAATAACGTACTGCCTGGGAATAGATATGCATTTGGAGAGTAACAGGGAAACTTGGTGCTTTGCTTCTAGAAAAATAATGGCTGTGGATTTAGCAGACACTCAGAAAACCACAAGTGTGCCAAATTCATTCTGGACACTTAAAAATCCTCTTCTAGAGCATTGTGCCTCAGCTCCTGTAACCTTCCTCTTTCAGAAGATTAATTTCTCTGCCCTCAATGACTCCAGGCAGAATAGGTGGAAATTTTTAATCACTTAGAAAATACGACAAATGGTAGATGTGCCTGGATCCTCGTTTATCCTGGACTATTTTTAAAAACATTTTCTGTGGGTGGCATATTGTCAGAGCTAATGGGCAGAGTTACAGAGTTCAACAGACCAATTATTTTGGATCCTGTGCAATTGTACATAAAAATGTCTACAGATTTGAAGCTAGTTAGACTAAAGATTGAATTTAGTAACTATTTGGATTGTAATTGTATGAGATTTCAAAATATTAAGGCCTTTGGATGTATAAAATTGCCTCCATGTCTTGCCCCTGTTCACTTACAAGTTAGTACTGTTATTTTAAGTCTGTGTAACTGTTGACTTTGACATTTTCTTTCTAAGACCTCCAAATAACTTACTTTGTAAAAAGGAAGACAAAAAAGAAGAGGACAAAAACTTAAGTAAGGCTGTATTAACTTTCCTTGGGATGTTATTTTTATTGGGATTGATGAATGGTTGTGGAGAAATCATTTTAGAGTTGGAAAGGAATTTACCGAGGTCATCAAATTCAAGTCCCTTATTTTATAAAAGTAGGTTCTCACTATACTATATATCAATTAAACTAAAAATTCAAAGTGCAGTATAAGTCATAGGAACGTTGCCTGTAGAGGAGAGTGATAGGCATACCGTTTTCTATTTTTAGAAACATTTGGTATGAATTATAAAGAACCTCTCAGAGAAAAGAGTTCACATCCCTTGATCATTGATGGTGAAGGTGAACGTCTTCAAGGCCATTGCTCACGGGAAATGGCCGAGGCCACGGCTTCCTGGGCTGCTGGTGTCTGTTTGGCCCCTGGAAGCACTCATCCACATGGCTCTCAAGTACTATATTTTGCCATGTATAGTGTGCACAAATTTTTGCGGGAAAAATACAGATGCACGTTATACATGGGTCGTACCTGAAATACCTTGTATCTGTTCTTGTGTTTCGTAATTATTTGTTACATAAAATTTCTTGTACCCTAATACGTTCAAAAATAAATGTTCAAAAATAAATGCTAAAATTCCTTTATAATTCAAAAAAGTATCTAGATATAAATAAGTAAATAAATATTGAATTAAAAATTAAAACAAAATATTTTCTCCCTGAAAGTTTGGACCAAAAACGTGGGTGTGCATTATACATGGCAAAAGACAGTGTTCGTATCTGCAGCAGACGGTGAAGCGTAAATGATAAGCTCTAAGGGCAGCTCGGTTTGGTCGTGCATTGCCTCTGATTTCCTGTGGAGTCCTGTTAGGACTTCACTGCCAATGTGTTTGCAGAGGGAGTTTTGGTAAATCAGCCCTCAGGACATTCAAACATTCTAGCAGAATGAGTGGACTTCAGTGTAACTGCTTACTTGCAATTGAGCCTGAAAAAAACACGACTTCGGCCTTTGACACATTTTATTAACTTGGACCGATCAAAACTCTTTCTCCATGATAGAAAGACTTTCCATAAATCCCTAATTTTTGTTTCAAGGACTTGACCTATTATTGCCTTAGAAAGGCTTAATGTGGACTATGAGTATTTTGTTAAGTGGCCATTACATGGTATGTGTAGTGGTTTCTAATTTCTAGTTGTATACCAGTTTATTTCAGAAACCCCCACTCAGTAAGAAAATCTGTATTCAGCTGCCTTCTCTCCTTTCCTGGCAACCCTCCAAACAGTTCTTTACTCATTCATTCCTTCAATCACTCACAGTTGTGTATGAAGCTATTTTTATCTCTTCAGGACTGTATATGTTACTACTGAGAAACAGAAATTAATGACATAATACTTTTTTAATCAAGAATTTAAAAAGCCAACCCACAGAATGGAGAATGTATTCACCAATACATCTGATAAGGGGTTAATATTCAAAATTTAAAAAGAATTTACAAAACTCAATACCAAAAAAAATAAAAACCAATTAAAAATGTGTAAAGGACCTGAATAGACACTTCTCCAAAGAGAACATACCATTGTCTATGGCCAATAGACATAAGAAAAGATGCTCAACATCACTAATTATTAGAGGAATGCAAATTAAAGCCACAATGAAATATCATCTCACACAGGTCCAAATGGCCATCATCAATAAATCAACAAACAAGTGCTGGTGAGGATGTGGGGGAAGGGAATACTTTTACACTGTTGGTGGGAATGCAGGTAGGTGTGGCCACTATAGAAAGCAGTATGAAGAAACCTCAAAAAATTAAAAGTGGTCAGAATGGCCATCATAAACAAGTCACAAGCAACAAGTGTTGGAGAGGTTGTAGAGAAAAGGGAACCCTAGTGCACTGTTGGTGGGAATGTAGACTGGTACAACCACTATGGAAAACAGTATGGAATTTCCTCAGAAAACTAAAAATGGATCTGCTTTTTGACCCAGCAATTCCACTGCTAGGATTATATCCTAAGAACCCTGAAACACCAATTCAAAAGAACCTATGCACACCAATGTTCATAGCAGCACAATTTACAATAGCCAAGTGCTGGAAGCAACCTAGGTGCCATCAGTAAATGAGTGGGTCGAAAAACTATGGTACACTTACACAATGAAATTCTATGCAGCAGAAATAAAGAAGGAGCTCCTACCCTTTGCAATAGCATGGGTGGAACTGGAAAGCATTATGCTGAGTGAAATAAGCCAGGCAGCGAAAGACAAATACCATATGACCTCACCTCTAATCAACAAAACAAACAAACAAGCAAAATATAACCAAAGACACTGAAATACAGAACAGGCTGACAGGGACCAGAGCAGAGAGGGGAGGGAATTTCAGGGAAAAAGGGGAAGGGTTTGCAGGAACAAGTACAAATGACACATGGACAATAACAAGGAGGGGGGGTGGGAATGGGAGAGAGGTGGGAAGGGCTGGGGTGGTGGGGAGGGGTGGGGGTAAAAGTCAGAAAACTGTACTTGAAGAACAATTAAAATAAAAATTTAGAACCAAATATATTGCTAGTAATAGGTTTGTTCAGATAAAGCGATATGTTATCATCCAGCCTTCAAAGGTAGTATGATTTGAAATTTTTCTATTTTATTAAATGGTCAAATTTGTTGTTGAAAAATGGATCTGCCTTGTGACTCAGCAATTCCACATCTGGGACTATATCCAAAGGAACTCAAAACACTAATTTGAAAGAACATAAGCACTCCTATATTCATTGCAGTGCTATTTACAATCACCAAGGTATGGAAAGAGTCCAAGTCTCCATTAGTAAGGAAGTAGATAAACCATCTGTGGGACATTTGTACAATGGGTTACTACTTGGCTGTAAAAAAAAAAAGAAAAGAAAATTTTACTCTTTTCAACAGTATGAGTGGATCTGGAGAACATTATGCTGAGTAAAATAAGCCAGTCAGAGAAATAAAATACCATATGATTTTCCTCATATGTGGAATCTAATGAACAAATTGCTAAACAAGCAAAATAGAGACAGACTCAGAGAGAACAGGATGACAGCTAAGGTGGGGAGGGTAGAGGGTGGAGGGAGTGAGCATAAAGGAAAAAACATCTCATGGACATGGATAACACTGCGGTGATTGCTGGGGAGTGGTGTAAGGGGACGGAATGGTAAAGAAAAAAAATCCAGTAAAAAATTCAAAAACTTTACAGTCTTTGAACAAAAATAAGATGCGCACAAGTAACTGTGGTGTGAGCTATTATTTCAGGACGTGTTAAATAAGAGGTATTTTGGAGTTGAAAAGAGGTCATGAGATCTTAACCTTGCAGTGTATTTGTGAGTGTTCCAAGTGTTTGTATGTTTGTTGTGTGTATATATGTGAGGTGTGCATGTACACATACATATATAATTGTTTGTATAATGTGTGTGCATATAGAGCGTGTTTGTCCACGGCCATTCCTCTGGATCCCAACTTGGTTGCTTCCAGAAACTGCCCCTCTCCATACCAAAAATCTAAGGATGCTTAAATTCCGCATATATAATTTACTCTCATTCCTAGTATTCTTTAAGTCACCTCTAGATTACTTATAAAACCCAAAACAAGGTAAATGACAGGTAAATAATTACTATACTATAATATTTATAGAAAGACAAAAATAAGGTCTGTACACGTTCAGTATAGACACAAACATCCTAGGCTTAACTATATAGTACCCATCAGTAAGAATGTAACTTTTCCTTAGAAAGTGTTTCATCCATGGTAATTGAGTCTGTGGAGAGCTGACTTACATATATATACTCAGCCATGTTATATACACATATGTATATATTTCATATAATGCATATATTATACATATCATATATCATATATCATATAACATATGTGTATATGTTATATATGTGTACTTCAGAGGTAATACTTTTGTTGTCTTTTGGCTTTGTTGCTATCTTTTAAAAAAGCCTCTTCAGATAAGGTATTGTTAGGAGAAGTGACTGACTTAGAGACTTGCCAGGCCAATCAATACCCTTTATCCAAAACTTCATTGCTTAGCCCTACATGCGGAGTTGATGAGTTTCTCTCTTCTCTTTCTATACCATGAGCACGAATGTGGGGACAGTGCTCCGGGATGGCGAGTGTTTCTCATTGTCCTGTAAGGCTGTAAACTTTGTATCTCCAGTGCCTCAAACCTAGTGCACAATCAGAAATACTCACTGAAGGAGTAACTTGGGCAGTCCAGGTAAGTGGCACCGCTCTGTTGTTCAGAAGTCACTTTAAACACTGTAACAAATACCCGAAGTAATACAGACATAAGCAAAACAGAAATTGATTGTTCTTTCACAAAACAATATGTTATAAACAGTGTAAGGTCCACTTTTGTCCTTTCATGGTATCAGGGACCTAAGTTTCTTCCGTCGTACTGTGTCACTATCCATAGGTTTTGCCCTTATTTGCAGAAATTAATTTACTGTATTACCTGAAATCCTGCCAGCAGGAAGAAGAAAAGGGAACACGAGGGCTTTCACTTTAAGAATGTATCTTGGAAGTTGCACAAACAATTTCCACGCAGATCCCATCAGTCACAATTTTTCATGGGGCTGCAGCTCACACTGAAAGTGTGGCAAGGAAATGCAGACATTCACTGGGCGGCCATCTGCCTCCGATCATCAGATCCAGTTTGTCGTTTCTGTCGTAAACTTTGCACATGGTATAAGCCTAATGTTTACTTCAGTGTAATTCTACTCCGTGTCATATTTTTGTCATAGAACCTGGCACCTCCTATTTTGGAGTGCGTGAGACAAAGACCTCAAATCATTCCCTGGTAGTTTTTGCTCGCGGAAGGAAGTGCTTTCTGATGTACACTGGATTATCAAAATTGTTTGTGGTTATTACAGGAACTAACATCGTTTTAGAATTTCCACATGTCTTTTCCAAGAAAACAGCTCTTCCCATGATGGATTGACTCTCACCCCTCCCATTCGGGCTAGTATCCAAACAGAATAGATCACTTGTTTTCTTTACTAAAAGTTCCAGACTGTTGATTCACTGTTCCAATAGGAACGGAGCCAGGTTGCTGAGGCCCGTTGGAGGCAAAGTTACATTGTTTTTTGAAAACAGGCATCAGGAATCTCTTTTGTATCCCTTCTCCTTTATTTTAGTATTTGTACAACACTTGACAGGTTAAAAAAATATTAGCCTCAGTTTTACATGAGGAGAGACATCACAAGTTAGTACCAATTGCCAGACATCGTAGAGGAGATTTCTCACAGAACTAGATGCTTCTTAGGCACCTGGATAAAATTGCATTCCTTTCTCTATCTGTCATATTTATTTAAATGTCGAAGAGTTGAGAGATTTCAGCCACATCTGGATTTTGTCAGATGCATGACACAACTGGGCTGATTTGGTGCAATTTTGTGGTCACTTCACGTAATAGGGAACAGAATTGCATTTCCCTTCGGGAGGTTCTGAGATCCAACCCTTCATTGCAGTGAACTCCTTTAGCAGGTGGTGACACTCTGGGCAAAGAGCTCTGACTGAACCACGTGTACCTTTTCTGTGGATGGCAAATGTATTCTCACAGGTAAGAATGGATGCTGATCTCTAGTGTGAGGGGACAGGGTTAGTTATCTCCCCCGCTCCACATAATGTAATAAATGTCACCTTCTTAACAACGACATGTACTTTACACTCCGATTCTCCGGAGGATGACCATGGGGTTGTAGATTCAACTTCTACTGCAACTTGTTTGTGAAAGAAAAATGGAGTGTCTTTAGTCTATGATAAATCTTGTTTTTCACTTTCACTATCAAGTCTTCACTTGGTAATTATCTGGGGGAAAAATAGATTTTTGCCCTGTTTAGTTTATATTTTCGTTTAATCATATAACGGGTAGTGAACAGGCTTTCTTAGATAAAATTGTGCTGGTGCCTTTGCTTGTTTTACCTCCTAAGGTGTCATCTAGCACTGTGAGGACTTATATAATTTTGGTGAGAAGGTTACTCCTTGACCTTCAGCTGGACCTTTGGTGGGCACTGACGGATACCTCCCAGATTCACCTTGCTTTTTGGTAGAGTCAGGTTTCTAAGGTCCTTTCTATGGCTCTTGTTGAGCCCAGTGGCCTATCGGCGCTGCCTGCATGTGCCGTGGCAGGGGCGTGCCGCCACTCCGTGTGGCCTGGCTGTGGCCCGTGGGAATGAGAAAGTCTCAAGGGACCTAACCCTCAAGGCTTTTATTGCCTGACCACTGGCCTGTCTGTGGCAGCAGGAGGACAAGAGGTGTTGACTTCTCTTTGCCATGAGCGTTAGAGTCTACAGTGGTGGACAGAGATGTCCCATTTACACTGTGGGAGAATTCCATGACCTGAGCTGTTGATGTGGTGAAGGGGGAGGCAAATATTTGGGAAATTCCTTCTAAAGATGCTTAATTTTATTCAAGCCACTCAGTAACTTGCTTTCTTTTTTTTTACTAACTTTCTTTCTGTAACAAATTCTAATGGATACATGTTGAGGACTCTAGCAAATGTAGCAGCATCAGAAAAATAAAAAAGAAGTACAGATAAAATTATATCTATCTATCTATCTATCTATCTATTTATCTATCTATCTTTTGACCCTTCTAAAGCACTTTTTTCGATGCAACTTCTCTGAGGTTCCAGGACCCAGTCCATTCAGCCAATGCACAGATCCTAATTTCCTGGTTTGCTTTACCATTTGATAAATGAGTTACTACTCTGCCAACATTACAGCTATTGTAAGTTAAAAATAAGTTTAAAAAGTAGGTTTACAGTTGTTTGTATGGGAAACAATATGATAATGGATCAATAGTGCAAGAGTAAACCGTTTCACATAGTAACAACTGCACACCTATTTTTGCCAACTCCTGTGTACTTGGTTCACTCTTTCTTCAGCTTTCTTCCCATCCTCCCTCACACTCCTGGAGAAAAAGGCAGAGTGACCTTTTTTTGTTGGTGTTTTCATATATCCAGTTACAGATAGAGAGAGAGCTATGAGATTTTTTTCTGTTTAGATTTTAAATATACTCACTAAGACAGGCACCTTAGAAACCAATGACAAAAACCAGATTCTCCTCTGGCCGAAGTGATAGCGGCAGAGCAGGCCTGAGCTACAGTGCACAGAAGACAGACCTTAGAGTCAAACAATTTTGGAAGATTCTACTTGTTATGTTTTTCTCTTGGAAACATACAGTAAAAAAAAAATTAGGATGTTATAGAATCCTGCAGTTAAGGAGCACGATCTGGCTCAACACACTATTGTCCAAGGTTATTAGACCAGAGAAACATTGTACTTTAATTTTTCTGTGAGACACCTCACAGCATCTTGCAAACAATGTTACACATTTCAGGAAACGCTGATTTAAGTGCCAATAACCTCAAGAAATAATTTCTGCAAAGATGGAAAATATTTTGATGCTTGACAAATAACCATTTTCTATCAGGAATGTTCTCTGATGATTGAGTGTGTAGTGTCAGGCGGATGCATATAGACCTCACAAATCATGCCACTTTTCCAACAGAAGAAATGTTTACTCAGATATTCTGTTGTTTATTCTGATGTTATAGCATTTCGAGTTATTCCACAGGCAACAGCTATAAATGTCACTTACATTTCTCTTTCAACTGTAAATTCTGCAGCCTCTCAGCCTTCTTAGTCAGACCTGTCTGGCTATTTACACTTGAGGAACATAACAGTATCTTCCAGCTGTCTGCTGACCTACTATTTTTAAGTCTCATTTAATTATTTTTAACAGCTTTTAAAAAAATCCTTACCCAAGGATATGTTTATTGATTCTGGAGAGAGAGAGAAAGATGAGTGGGAGAAGAGAGAGAGACAGCGAAACACCAATGTGAGAGAAATATTGATCACTGCCTCTGGTATGCACCCTGACTGGGGATTGAACCTGCAACCTAAGTATGTGCCCTGACTGGGAACTGAACCCGTAACCTTTTGGTGTATGGGATGAGGCTCCAACCCACCTAGCCAGATTGTAACAGATTGTTTCAAATGTCACTTTAAGAGAATACCTTATTTTTTTCCACACCATGAACAACTTCTGGAGCTTTTTGTATGTTACTAAAGCCAAATTGGAGAAGCCCCTTAAGAAATCTACACACATTCATCTTTTTCAAAAGATATAAATTATATTGAAATTTGTTAAAATTTTTAATGTTAGTAGCTTTGCAATTGTTTTCTCTATCAAGAATTGTTCACAGTTCACCCTGGCTGGTGTGGCTCAGTGGATTGAATGTGGGCCTATGAACGAAAGGGTTGCCAGTTCAATTCCCAGTCAGGGCACATGCCTGTGTTTCAGGCCAGGTCCCCAGTAGGGGGCATGTGAGAGGCAACCACACATTGATGTTTCTTTCCCTATCTTTCTCCCTCCCTTCCCCTCTCTCTGAAAATAAATAATTTAAAAATTCTTCAAAAGAAAAAGAATTGCTCACAATTCTCCTAGGATTGATGCTTGTGTATTTTACCAATCCTTGCCTCGATTTCATGGCAGGCTGTTGGAATTAGCAAATCTTGAGTTTGGGAACCTTCTGAGGCTTTTTACCAGATGTGTTGAGTTTAGCCTTTAGCAAAACTGCGTTAGATCTTCATCAGCATATGTCTCTGTCCCGGAGAGCAGATGAGAGCTAGCGGAGCAGCTTGAATCCCAGTCTTTCTCACTAAAGGCAGCAAATAATGGATATTAAGTACTTAATTAGATAAGGAACATTCCAGATTGGAAGGGATTCAACCACAACTCTGACAGAGCATCTTCAAGGGAAAAACACTATTAAATGATCCTTCTGTGGATTATGCAGAAAAACTATTTTAAGCCACGAAACACCTTCCAAGTATCTAAGATATAAGTGAACATGCTGAAGAAATTAATGCCCCTCATGTCAGCTAAAATCATGAATGCATGTGAGAGAATTCCCTTTTCGTGAAAAACAGATAAGGGAAGTTTGGGTGCAACGGGAGTTGCCAGCATAGCCGCAGTGAAATTGCTTTATGAAGACGGAGAACCTCATTTCCCTGCTCGTTTGAGCTCCCGTTAGCTGAGTCACCTTAGACAAACTGCCACTGCCCACGCCCGAGTTTCCTCATGTTTAAAATGGGCACAGTAATCTTGGAAACAAACAACTTTTCTTCTGTTTTTGGATCTCAAGATTTAAAAAGCCGCACACACATTTTCGTAGACTTCCTGTTCTATTCTCAGTGTTCCCTGTGGGTCGGCTCAGGGCAGTATGTTGGGCCACCTGGATTTATAATTTTATGACTTATTGCATAGAGCCATTTAAAGCAAAACCCATGGAAGAAACAACAGCTAAAAATGGAATTTGAAAAGCTTTGTTGAGCACAGTTTCAAATTAATCCTTTTATATGTACTTCAAAATCTTTGTTTCATCGTTTATGGCCCAACTTTATATTAACCCTTTCCCAAACAGAAAGCATGGTTCTGTTTCTAATTACTCCTTGGTTAGTGGCCATGGGTGTTTTTATCATTGTAATGTCAATATTTAAGCAGATCAACTGACAGGAGTCTGCGCCTCATCTCAGCCCTTCCCCAAACCCTAACTCTGCTGGGTTAAATGCCACAGCTCTTGGTTCACTATTTTTCTGCCGTTGAAGCACACGAAACATCTTCGTTCTGGTCCTTTTCAATCTTTTTTGGAAAGGCCACACCTCTTTCTATAGTTGCTCCTGAGTTTACTGACATAACTCATTTTACTTCTAATAACCATGACATTTCTTCTCTCCCTTAACATTAGAGTCTTCTGAATTCCTCCTTTTTCCAAAACTCCCAGCTTGACATTTTCCTGGGCTTTTTAATATAGTTGGTCCTCCGAAGGATTGAATGGATGAATGTCAGATGAAAGTTACTGGTATTTTGGAAAAGGCATGAAGTATTTGTAAAAGCAGAGTCAATATAATGGCATAATGAAGTCAGGATGTCTTCGGAAAGACACACAAAATACAGGACATGTAGAAACTCTGGAAACAGAGGACTTCCGCCAAGATGGAGGCATAGGTGGAAACACTGTGCCTTCTCCCACAACCAAGTTTGAATGCAACAAAGGTCTGGAGAACAAAGACACAGCCAGAGGACAGAAAATTGAATTATACGGAAGTCCGACTACATCTAACCGTTCAACGGGGACAGTAAGAGGGGTGGAGCCAGCAGCGAGCAGGGCCGGGCAGGAAAGATCCCCCAACCTAGGCGCGCAAGTGGCCCGGACCCAGTCAGGGTGTGGGGCAGACTGACCGCGGTCGCACATTCGCGCACAGTGAGACAGACCACGCAGCCCCCAGGGGGCGAGGGCTGATGGCGGTGGCACACTCGCATGCAGTGGGACAAAACGTGTGGGCCCGGTGACGGTGGCAGCTGCGGCACCAGTGGGGGCCGCGGTGGCAGGCGGCAGACAGGACGCCATTGTTCCTCTTTGACCCCGCCCCCACATACAACGTCACAACTCAGCGACTTAGTTGCCCTGCTCTAGTGAACACCTTAGGGCTCTGATCCTGCTATGGAACAGGCATGAACAGCCAAAAGATGGTACAAGAAGAACTCAAAGTCCCAGAGCCAATAACTCTCAGCAACTGAAAAATTGCCAGCCTCTCAGAAGCATAATTCAAGACACTGTTTATCAGGATGCTAATAGAACTGGTTGATTATAGTCACAAATTAGAGGAACATATGAAGGCTAAACTAATTGAAATGAAGGGAGATGCACAGGAAACCAATAGTGATGGAAAGGAAACTGGGACTCAAATCAATGGAATGGACCAGAAGGAAGAACAAAACATCCCACCAGAAAGGAATGAAGAAATGAGAATTCAAAAAAATGAGGAGAGGCTTAGGAACCTCCAGGACATCTTTAAACGTTCCAACATCCGGATTATAGGGGTACCAGAAGGGGGAAAGAAACAGCCACGAGTGGAAAACTTATTTGAACAAATAATAAAGGAGAACTTCCCCAGTCTGGCAAAGGAAATAGACTTCCAGGAAATCCAGGAAGCTCAGAGAGTGCCAAAGAAGTTGGACCCAAGAAGGAACACACCAAGGCACATCATAATTACATTAGCCAAGACCAAAATGAAGGAGAGAATCCTAGAAGCAGCAAGGGATAAGGGGACAGTCACCTACAAAGGAGTACCCATCAGACTGTCAGCGGATTTCTCAAAAGAGACCTTACAGGCAAGAAGGGGCTGGAAAGAAGTATTCCAAGTCATGAAATCCAAAGACCTACAGCCAAGATTGCTTTATCCAGCAAAACTTTCATTTAGAATGGAAGGACAGATAAAGTGCTTCTCAGATAAAGTCAAGTTCAAGGAGTTCATCATCACCAAGCCCTTATTATATGAAATGCTAAAGGGACTTATATAAGAAAAAGAAGATGAAAAAGATGAACAGTGAAAGGACAGCAAACTCACAGTTATTAACAACCACACTTAAAACAAAAGCAAACCAAGAGGACAGCTAGATCAGGAGTGGAACCATAGAAATGAAGATCACATGGAGGGTTAGAAACAGGGGGGTGGGAGGAGGAGAAGGGGGGAGAAGGCACAGAAAATAGCATAGATGGTAGGTAGAAAATAGATGGGGGGAGGGCAAGAATAGTGGGGGAAATATAGAATCCAAAGAACTTGAGACACATGGTTATAAACTAAGGGGGGGAGAATGGTGGGGGAGGGAGTGTGCAGGTGGAGGGGAGTGAAGGGGGGAATAGAACAACTGGAATGGTATAATCAATAAAATATATTTAAAAAATATAAATAAAATAAAGCTTACACAAATGTTAAAAAAAAGAAACTCTGGAAACACAAGTGAGCACATAGTATCATCAAGGGCACCTTCAATGTGTAGAAAAAAATTAGTATGAGTGTTCCCAGGTTTCATGGGCACTCAGTATAGGAGGTTCTGTGCTTTGAAGTGTTGGCTAACTTGCTAATAGAATGTTTCTGAATTAATCATCCAGGTTGAGCTGCCTGTAGGAGAAAATAAAACAATTACATCTTAAATTGCAGATGTGTTTCTGTCTAATATAAGACAAGACTAGAGGCGGACCTTCCAGGGATGGGATGTTGTTTCCACAACACTTTCAGGGGAAGATTTCCATCTTTCTGTACCACCCTAGTACATGCCTTCAATGGCAGGAAAGTAGGAAGACAGCCACTCACCAGCCGAATCTGTATTTTCAACAGCACTAGATGATTGTAAGTATTTAATTTTGAAATCTGATTGGTGGAATCATATCTTGCTTTAATTGTCATTTCTCTCATTACTAATGACACTAGATCAACTTTACTTTTACTTTAAGCATTTAAATTAAATTATATACGATCATAAAGAGCTATGTAAGGAGTGTTACACGTGCCCTCACGTGCAATCTTAAGGAAATGTACCGCTGTCTTTCCACATTATTTTTCCTCTCCGAGAGCAACCACTTGGTACTTACCTTTATGTGCCTAAATAACATGTTTGAGTTAACTTCTTACCTTAATGAGAATTTAGCTTTTCTCCACATCTTCACTCCTATGTCACACTTACACCCTTCAGAGTTTTTCGTTCTCCCAATATCATAATTTTGGATAGATCAGTAGTCAGTGCTTGCATTTTTATTGCTGTGTTATCACTATTTAAAGGTGAGTAATGTAATATTATGAATTTTTCCTTTACACTTTCCCTTGCTATGCAAGGTTAAATATTGACTTCTTTTTCCACTGATTTTAAATTTTCGTTCTTATGACTGATTCAGCCTAAACTCTCCAAAAGCTGTCTAGACAGCAAGACTCTTGGATGCACCAGGGACCTCATTCATATTCTGAAAAATCTTTCCTTCATTTTATTAACCTACTCTGTTATCAAGTGGCTCTCTCTGTGGATCCAAAGATGGTCATAGTTTATCAATTAGTTGCTTGATTAAATAATTTTTTGTTTTTCTTCAACTGTTTTTATTTCCAAGTTTACTTTCTTCCTAAAAATTCTGTATAACCACCTCTAATTTTGCTTTTATAGTCTTCTAAATTCTTGATTTGAAAGCTTAGTTTATGTTAATTAAAAATAGAAACATTTAACCCTGGCTGGGGTAACTCAGTGGATTGAACACAGATAGCCCTACAAACCAAAGAGTCACTGGTTCAATTCTCAGTCAGGGCATGAGGCTGGGCTGCAGGCCAGGTTCCCCCACCCCCTATAGGGGGTGCATGAGAGGCAACCACACATTAATGTTTCTCTCTTTCCCTTTCCCTCTCTCTAAAAATAAAAATTTAAAAAAAAAACCGAACATTTAAGACCATCCATTTTTCTCTGATAACTGTTTTTGTTTTACTCTGCAGCATTCTATATTTGGTTCTTCTAGTGGTCACCATTTCTAAATAGAGCAAAAGGATTTTTTTCTTTTTTGTTTAGAAATGAGGTGTTTCATTGAAAGATATTAAAATTTTACTGGGGTAGGTAGAGGGTTTTTTTAAATTTGGTTGGGGGGAGGCTAGGAAATCCAAGATCGAGGTACCAGCAGATCTTGTCAGGTGCGGGTCTGCTTTCTGGTTTGAAGATGGCCTTCTTCTCGTTGTAATCTCATGTGGTGTAGAGTAGAGAGGACAGAGTGAACTCTCCTGTCTCTTCTCTTTAAGGGCACCAATCCTATTCATGAGGACTTCACCCTCATAACCTAATTACTTTTCAGGGCTCATCTGATATAACCACGTTGGGGGCTAGAGTTTCTTTTTTATTTTTAAAAATGTTTATTGAATTTATTAGGGTGAAACTGGTTAATAAAATTATATAGGTTTCAAGTGTACCATTCTATGATACATTGTCTGTATATTGTGTTTGGTTCACCAAAGTTTAAGTCTCCCTTTGTCACCTTATCCCTGCTCCCCTTTACTGTCTTCCACTTCCCCACCCCCTTTCCCTCTGGTACTCACCACACTGTTGTCTGTGTCTTATGAGGTGTCTTTTTTTGGTTCGCTTTTTGCTTAGTCCCTAAACTCTTTCTCCCAGCACCCCCAACCCATCTCCTCCGGCAGCAGTCAGTCTGTTCCCTGTCCAGTCTGTTCCCATTTTGTTTGTTTATTCTGCTCATTACATACCACATACACGCGAAATCATATTGCATTTTATTTTTCTTTGACTGGCTTATTTCACTTACATAATATTGGTGGAGGGTATGTTTTAAAAATAGGCTTTTTATTTTAGAAAAGTTTTGGATTCATAGAAGCTTTGCAAAGGTTGTGCAGAGTTGTACTAAATGCCACATCCAGTTCCCCGTATCATGAACATCTTTCAATTAGTGTGATACACCATCACAATCAAATAAAAACCAAAGAGACATAATTGCTCACTGAAGTCCATACTTCATTTGAATTTCTTTAGCCAAAGGCATTGCCCACCTTTTCCAAATCGAGCTTCAGGCCTCAGATGCACCTGCCTGGACGTATTTCCTGCTTGCCATTGATCCTAGGTGGGGAGTGACAGACGGGGGAGAGCATGCGGTGGCTCAGGCTGAAGCACACAGATCCCTCTCTCCCATTGGCTTATGAACCAGGTCTAGGTGGTCCCTGTCTGGCTGCCACATGATCTTTTGTGGCTGTCACCTGCCAGGCAGTGGTTTTCCTCCAGGAGGGTTCTTTTTTCTCTTCCAGAGCTTTCATCTGATTTACAATGGGCTCTTGTTTTTCAGTGCTGTTGTGGGCATGATAATTAATTTTGATGTATTATCTGTCTGCTCTTTCTAGAGACTTGAATAAGAAATGGGGTAACTAAAGTATATCTAATTCTTCTCTTTTGAACCTATCATATATTTTAAATGTATGTTTGTCTATAAGATGCTAGTGTTTAAGAATTGGTTTTTATATCACCCCTTAAAAAAACTCATAATATCACTGAACACAAACTGTAAGTATATTTTATGTGAACCATTATAACTCTCTTTTTATCAGAAAAAGGCATTTCATAGAATATGGCAATATTTTGAACCATTTTTATTTTATTTTTCACTTCTCTGTTCTTTCCCATTTGGCTACATATGATAGTTTATCTCATTTTCCAAAATTGTAACTTTTATTTTTTAAATATTTTACTTATTCATTTTTATTGAGGGGAAAGGAAGCAGAAATAGAGGGAGAGAAACACTGATAGTCATCAGGCTCACTGAGCCACACCAACCAGAGCCAAAAATGAATATTTTTAAAAAAATATATTATTTATTTATTTTTAGAGAGAGGGGAAGGGAAGGAGAAAGAGTGGGAGAGAAACATTCATGTGTGGTTCCCTCTTATGTGTCCCCTACTGGGGACCTGGCCTGCAACCCAGGCATGTGCACTGACTGGCAATGAAACCGGCAACCCTTTGGTTCACAGGCCCATGCTTGATCCACTGAGGTATACCAGCCAGTGCTGAATCTTTTAACGGGAATAAATTTCTAAGATTTTAGATGTCACAAACCAGCAAAATTCCCAAAATAAATCTACAGAATCATGAAAAATTAAAACAAACTTTCTGGCATCACAGTTATTTCATAAATAAGAGAACTTTATCAGCAAATATAGGAAGAATACAATATCAGAACACAGGTCAGTTCTCCCAAAGTCCACGAAGCTTCATCTCAGACTGGTGCGCATTCAGTTAGGAGTGTTGGTCTAGTACCCACCAGGAGAACTTCTCAAAGTTAAGATGGAGCTGTAGACGGTTAATCTTTAGGAGCACCTCACCCACTTTCCCATCTGTTCCACACTGGCCCTGACCTGGCTGTTTGGGGAAGAAAAAAATGCCACCTTACTCCATTTCTTCCTTAAAGTGGGATTAGATCTAATATTGTGCTTGGGAGGGAAGAGGTCTCTCTGAAGAATATTCTGGTATCTCTGGGCTTCTATGGTCATTAGGGACAACATGGTCATTGTGGTCCTTGAAGGAGGACCAGTCTTACATCTTTTCACTTCATCTGTTTCATATAGAGGAGGAAGAAACTTGCTTTCTTTTCAGATAGGATGACCAACTGCCCAGCAAGCCCAGGAGAAGGGGGTTCCCAGGACACTGGGCCTTCAGTGCTAAAATCAGGTTCTGTAGAGAAAACAGTGTGTTCATCTATCTCTCTCCCCACTTTCTTATTTCACCCTTCATTTTTGCACCATCTTTCAGTATGAATCTTTCTGCATAAGGTGGGGAAAGGAACATAAAAATAGTGGCAAAAGCATTTAACACTTGATATTAAAAACTAATTTCATAGTTTTCATTCCTGGAATGCTTAGGGATCACTGAAAAATCCAAGGTGTTTCTGAAGGCACCAAGTTGGGTGAAGACACTGGAGTTATGTATCTGAGTTGAGTACACACCAATGGCCAATAGCTACATGGCAGTAAAGTCTGGAAGGTCAGAGTTGTTTTATTTCTTTGGGCTTATTATATGCCCACTAGGCCCTCTCCCCTTTCCTTCTAGAGCTTCCTCTCCTCCTTCCTTCCTTTCCCATTCTTCCCCTTTGTTCTCTTACTATTTTCTTCCAGATCTTTTCACCTTCCTCTCCAGTACTGTCTTTTAATTTGATTTTATTATTTTATTTTATTTTTTATTGTTCAATCACAGTTGTCCCCATTTTCCCCCCATTACTCTCCCCTGCCCTACCCACTCCCCACCGCTCATGTTCAATCCTCATCCACCTCCCTCTCGTCTTTGTCCATGAGTCCTTTATACATGTTCCTTGACTTGACCCTTCCTCTTCTTTCCCCCATTGTCCCTTTCCCACCCCCTCTGGTCACTGTCAGTTCTTTATTTCCATGTCTCTGGTTCAGTCCTTCTATCTTTCTTTCTCCTTTACTTCTAAGGGTCCACCGAAAACAGAAGTTCCTGAGAGATCGTCCTTCTGATAGGCTGTTAACTTCCCTGAGAAGAGTCTTTAAAGGCCGTACCTTCTGACTAAGGAAATAAAAAGTCATCAGTGGTTTTGTTTTCTATGCATTTCTGTTCTATTGAGAAAGGCTCTGGGGCTCCTTCCGCAGGGCCTGTTCCAGAGCTGGGCCAACCTGGCTCATTAGATTCCCTGCTTGTGTGGCCTGTTACCACAGCATGAACTCTCCCCTTCTCTTTACCCTCCATTCTTTTCCATGGGGCTGGCATTTACTCACCTCTATACCAGCAGAATAACCATATAGAGACCCAGAAATCTTCTCTGTAGAGAAGCCAGAAGACAACCTAATGTTCCTTCAAATGCTCTGGGGAAGCATCAGTCTGTCTTCTATCCTGCACTGAACCCCCCTCTGCACTAGCTTGGGTTGTCTAAGTTCTCAGGCACCACAGGAATGAGACAATCTCTGTGTAAACAGAAGCACCCATCTTTTAAAGATGCAAAAGTATGTGGCACATTTTGGATAACATTTTGGTTTTTACAGAGGAGAATGTGCTTCAGTAAATTTTTTTTTGCTACTAAATATTTGTTTTTTATGCCCTTCCCCTTCCCCTTGCCTTTCCCTTGAGCCTAGTTGCTGCCTGACACTTCCGATGACTTGGACACTTCACCTCTGCTCCTGTGGGGGTGGGCTCATTTGCATGGACTTTGTTTACCTACATGTGCCAGTCTCTGCGAGGAATTTCAAAGCTTGTAGCTGCTCTCTAAATTCTCAGATTCAAGTATCCCCTCCCCACACCCACTAGGTGTGAGCACATGGGTATGGAAGAGGTCCATCTATTTTAAGAATTTTCTTTTTTTTAAATATATTCTATTCATTATGTCATTACAGTTGTCCTATTTCCCCCCTTCACTCCCCTCCACCCTGCACATCCCCTCCCCCACGATTCCCCCCCCCCATTAGTTTATGTCCACATGTCTCAAGTTCTTTAGATTCTATATTTCCCATACTATTCTCGCCCTCCCCCTATTTATTTTCTACCTACCATCTATGCTACTTCTTCTCTGTATCTTCTTCGCCCTTCTCCCCCTCCCACCCCCCTGTTTCTAACCCTCCATGTGTTCTTCATTTCTGTGGTTCCGCTCCTGATCCAGCTGTCCTCTTAGTTTGCTTTTGTTTTAGGTGTGATTGTTAATAACTGTGAGTTTGCTGTCTTTTCACTATTCATATTTTTTATCTTCTTTTTCTTAGATAAATCCCTTTAACATTTCATATAATAAGGGCTTGGTGATGATGAACTCCTTGAATTTGACCTTATCTGAGAAGCACTTTATCTGCCCTTCCATTCTAAATGAAAGCTTTGCTGGATAGAGCAATCCTGGATGTAGGTCTTTGGATTTCATGACTTGGAATACTTCTTTCCAGCCCGTTCTTGCCTGTAAAATCTCTTTTGAGAAATCAGCTGACAGTCTGATGGGAACTCCTTTGTAGGTGACTGTCCCCTTATCTCTTGCTGTTTCTAGGATTCTCTCCTTCATTTTAGTCTTGGCTAATGTAATTATGATGTGCCTTGGTGTGTTCCTTCTTGGGTCCAAGTTCTTTGGGACTCTCTGAGCTTCCTGGATTTCCTGTAAGTCTATTTCCTTTGCCAGACTGGGGAAGTTCTCCTTTATAATTCGTTCAAATAAGTTTTCCACTTGTTGCTGTTCCTCTTCCGCTTCTGGTACCTCTATAATTCAGATGTTGGAACGTTTAAAGATGTTCTGAAGGTTCCTAAGCCTCTCCTCATTTTTTTGAATTCTTAATTTTTCATATTTTTCTGTTTGGTCATTTTTTTCTTCCTTTTGGTCCACTTCCTTGATTTGAATCCCAGTTTCCTTTCCATCACTATTGGTTTCCTGTGCATTTCTCTTCATTTCAATTAGTTTAGCCTTCATTTCTTGCTGTTATTTGTGACTAAAATCAACCAGTTCTGTGAGCATCCTGATCACCATTATTTTGAACTATGCATCTGATAGGTTGTCTATCTCTTGGTCAGTTAGAGTTATTGACTCTGGGGCTTTGAGTTCTTCTTGAGCCATGGTGTTTTGGTCTGTTTCCGCCTGTTACATATGAGGGGCAGAGCCTTAGGTGTTCACCAGGGCAGGGCAACTCAGTTGCTGGGTTGTGACGCTGTATGTGGGGGCGGGGTCAAAGAGGGGCCATGGCAGTCCCCTCTGCTGCTTCCAGCCACTGGGGCCTGCGTGGTTTGTCTCACTGCTCACTCCTTCACCTGGTTTATCTGCACTCAAATGTGTGACTGTGGTCAGCCAGCCACCTGGCACCCTCACTGGGTCTGCCTGTTGCAACCCCACACCTGGGATCTGCCAACTGCCGCCCATGCACCTGGGTCAGTCTGGCCGAATTTTCTAGCACAACCCCACTCCACCGCTGGCTCCACCCCTCTTACCGGTCTGGTTGAACAGTTCGTTGTTGTCAGACTTCTATATAGTTCAATTTTCTGTGTTTTGGTTGCATTTTTGTTACTAAAACTTTGTTGTCTTTAAACTTGGTTGTGTGTGGAGGCACAGTGTTTCCACCTATGCCTCCATCTTGGCTGGAAGTCCTAGAATTTTCTGAAGATAATATTATTAGGAAACAAATCACAGAGCGTGCTATTGAATTCCTGACATCTCCTCTGAGGAGAAGCCTCTGGCACTTTAATTACGGATGAAACACAAGTATAGAGTAGGACTGAAAGAGATTGTCATTAGAAATAAAAAAGGTCTTGGGAGAAGGTGAAAGAGGTCTATCACCAGATTTTTTAGCTGAGATGTGAGCCAGAATCCCAGCTCTAACTAAAGAAACTTTCTTAGACTGTCTATTCTAGTTTTTAATTAAATTTACCAAGGTAACATTGGTCATTAGCAATATATAAATTTAAAGGGTATGACATTAGAATTTGATACCTCTATAATTGAGTGTGTGCTCACCACTGAAAGTTTAGTTTCCTTTCGTTACTGTGTATTTGACCCCCCTTTATCCACTTTGCTCTTTCTTCACTCTCCTTGCCTTCTGGTGGTCACTATTCTCTTGTCTGCAATTTTGAGTTTATTTTTGTTTTGTTAGTTTGTTACTTTTTTGTTTTATATTCCACATATGAGCAAAACCATGGGCTTTTTGGTCCTTCTCTATCTGATTTAGTTCACTTAACATAACAACCTCAAGATCCAACCATGTTGTCATAAATGACAATATTTTACCTTTATGTGGTTGCGCAGTATTCCATTACACTTTTGGTGCGACGTAAATTGGTAAAGTCACTGTGGGAAACAGTATGGAGGTTTCTTTAAAAAATAAGAAGTGAATTCCCCTATGATCCAGCAATTCTTCTTTTGAAGGTTCATCTGAAGAGTATAAAACCCATAACTTGTAAAGATACGTGGACCCCTATGCTCACTGCAGCAGTATTTACAACAGCTGAGGTGTGGGCTGAGTTATTCTGAGGATGTGTTATACGAGTTTGACTCTCTATAAGGACATTGCTTTTATCTTCATACCTTTCGGCATCTTGGAAATTCCTATTTATTGACCCTTTTAGAAGGAAGAAAAACATCTTTACACCTGGCTGCTCAACCAAAAGCAGATGGCACTTCCACAAACCGTGATTCCTTTGATGAAGAGGGATTCTAAGGTGGGCAGCAAAGGGAGGGAGGTGTGAACATGGCACTGTGTACAGTTTGGGGAAGGAGGCGGCCTAGGATTTAATTTGCTTCATGTTCATTTTGAAATACCTCTAAGGCTGACATGTGGAAACGTCATTTCGATGCCTGGAACGTATGAGACTGGAACTCTGGGACTGAGGCTTGGCTGGAGACATCGCTTTGAGAGTCGCTGGAATACACAGGATTCATAGAAACACAACCATGGATGAGTTACTTACAGGAGTTCAGAGGAACAACAGAAGTGGTTTACCCATAGGGAACTCAAGCATAAAGAATCGGGTTGAGAAGGAAGAGGTGGCAGAGACCTGAAGGGGAAGCTAGGGAGAAGAGAAGTTTCCTAAAGTCATTTCCTACAGGAAATGTTCTGAGAGGAAGAGAGAGGCTAGCCTAATGCAGCGTTGCTGAGAGGTCAAGTAAAGATGGGGACTGAAAAAATGTTCTTGGAGTTTAGAGACTATAGGTCATTGGTGACAGTTACTAATGCATAAACTCACCATTTTTAAAATGAAAATTTTTTATTGTTCTTCAAGTAAAGTTGTCTCCATTCCCCGCCCCCACCATTCACCACCCCCACACCTATCCCGACCTCCTGCCCTCGATCCTACCCTGCTTTGGTTTTGTCCATGTGTCCTTTATACATGTTCTTTGACAGCCTTTCTCCCTCTCCCCACATTATGCCCTCCCAGTTCCTAATCAACAAAACAAACAAGCAAGCAAAATATAACCAGAGACAATGAAATTAAGAATAAACTCACCATCTTTGTTATGCTTCTGGATTCTGTGGGCTAGGAATTCAAACAGGACACAGTAGGAATGTTTGTCTCTGCTCCACTATATCTGGAACTCTACTGTGGCTAGAGTGTGGAATCATCTCCCGGTTCATGCACTAACATATCTGTTGCTAGGGCAGAAAGACTGGGAGACTAGGACAGCTAACTCTAGTGACTACACGTGGCCTCTCCTTGTAGCTAGGCTCAGTGACTCAGGGTTATAAGCTATATGTTTACAGAGAGCAAGGCAGGTGTTGCACTCTTTCCGAATGAGTCTTGGAAGACTTTGTGTTCCGTTGGTTACAAGTGAGTCACAAGCCTGCTCAGATTCAAAGGGAGAGGGTAGGACCTTGTCTCACTACTAGGGGATTTCAGAGTATTTGTGGGCAGTTTTTCAGACCATCATCAGGACTTGAATAACGGTCTCAAGGGAGAGGAGGACCCAGACTACAGGGGGTTGCAGGTTAAGTAGAAAGTGACAGGTGCCACTTAAGCACAAATTAATTTATAATTAAAATAAAGAAAAACTTAAAATTGGCTTGAATGATATAAATCGGATTCAGAGATTAGTCAGAGATGTTAATGTCACTCAAAATTGGGACAGCTGATTTGAGTCTGCATTTGGAAACTGCACACTCAGCCTTTGAATTGAAGCATCTTAAAATATCTCTCCAGCAGGCTTTAAAGAATTAAACTACAAACTCTTGGTATAGCAAGTGGAGACAATGATTACACCCATTTAACAGGGCACAGGAAGGGTGACTAATGTTTCTGTGGCTTCTTAATTAAGCTCTGGGAGTGTCAAAAATAAAAGTAGCATTTGTGATTAGTCTGTGTGGTCCTTATGTGTGAACAGATGTGCACATAGAAGGAAATCAAATCTTGCTGTCATAAATGGTATTTTTCTAACTTTCTCAACCATTTTGAGTTCCTTTTCTAGCTTCACATTTTATTTCACTTTTGTAATAACCTTCAAAATTTGCATATACAAAATATACATTACACTTGTATTTATGTATCATCTCAGTTCTGCTGACAGTTATAAATATTCAACTAATATCATATCCTGAAAAAATAAGTAAATATTTGCAACATAATAACTCCATCAACATCTTTGAAACTTGGCAACTATTTTCCCCTTCACTGTTTAGTGAAAGCTCCCAAAGCTCAATTCAATCTGCAAATTTTTTTAATAATTGTTTTTTTTTAATTTAATTATTTTTCAAGTACAGTTTTCTGTCTTTTACTCCCATCCCAGCCCACACGCCCGTGCTCTCCACCTCCCTCCCCTATCCACTCCCCTCAGTTGTTGTCCATGTGTTCTTTATATTAGTTCCTGTAAATCCTTCCACTTTTTCACCTGAAATTCCCTCCCCTCTCCCCTCTGGTCACTGTCCCCCTGTTCTCTATTTCAGTGTCTTTGTTTTTATTTTGCTTGCTTGTTTGTTTTGTTGTTTAGCTTCCTGTTAACGGTGATATCACATGGTATTCGTCTTTCAACACCTGACTTATTTCACTCAGCATGATGCTTTCCAGTTCCATTCATGCTGTTGCAAAGGATAGGAGCTCCTTCTTTCTTTCTGCTGCATAGAATTCCATTGTGTAAGTGTACCATAGATGTTTTTACCCATTCATTTACTGATGGGCACCTAAGTTGCTTCCAAATCTTGGCTATTGTAAATTGTGCTGTTATGAACATTGGGGTGCATAGGTTCTTTTGGGTTGGTGTTTTAGGGTTCTTAGGATATAATCCCAGCAGTGGAATTGCTGGGTCAAAAGGCAGGTCCATTTTTAGTTTTCTGAGAAAAATTCCATACTGTTTTCCATAGTGGTTGTACCAGTCTGCAATCCCACCAACAGTGAACTAGGGTCCCCTTTTCCCCACATCCTCGCCAACATTTGTTGTTTGTTTCTTTGTTTATGATGGCCATTCTGACTGGTGTAAAGTGATATCTCATTGTGGTTTTAATTTGCATCTCTCTGATAGCTAGCAATATTGAGCATCTTTTCATGTGTCTCTGGATCCTCTGTATGTCCTCCTTGGAGAAGTGTCTGTTCAAGTCCTTTCCCCATTTTTTACTTGGGTTAGTTGTCTTCTTAGAGTGAAGTCATGTGAATTCTTTGTATATTTTGGAGATTAAACCTTTGTCTGAGGTATCATTGGCAAATATGTTTTCCCATACACTTGGCTGTCTTTTTATTTTAATACCATTTTCTCTAGCTGTGCAGAAGCTTTTTATTTTGATGAGATCCCATTTGTTTACTCTTTTCTTTATATTCCTTGCTCTAGGGGACATATCAGTAAAAATGTTGCTGCGTGAAATATCTGAGATTTTCCACTGAGCTACACCAGCCAGGGCCAATATCTGAGATTTTCCTGCCAATGTTCTCCTCTAGGACTTTAATGGTGTCACAGCTTATATTTAAGTCTTTCATCCACCTTGAATTTATTTTGGTGTATGGCGTAAGTTGGTGCTCAAGTTTCATTTTTTTGCATGTAGCTATCCAGCAAACTTTTTTTTATTTGTCATAAAATTTATCACAAACTGATTTTAAACTGCTGTTAACATTAGCTAAAATTTGGTTCTGGCCATTATTCATTAATTTGTTCTCTTATTCATTCATTCATTTGTTTATTCACTCAACAGTTAAAAGTTTCATGTTTATTTTTTTAAAAATATTTTCCCCCTACTTAAAAAAACTTTAAAATTTTTTAATAGATTTAGACCTTAGAAAAGTTAAAAAGTTTAATACTCAAATACATCACACCCAGCTCCCTCACTGTTAATTTCTTACATTAGTAGGGTTCATTTGTCATAACTAATGAACAAATATAGATGCATCATTGTTAAGTAAAGTCCATACTTTATAAAATTTTTCTTATTTTTACCTACTGTTATTTTCCTGCTTGAGGATATCACATTACCTTTAGTCACTGTGTTCCCTTAAACTTCTTTATATTGTGATAGTTTGTTAGACTTTTCTTATTTTTGATGGCCTTTTGAGGAATTCTGGCTAGGCATTTTGTAGAATGTCCCAGACTTTGGATTAATCTGATGTTCTTTCTCATGACCAGACTAGTTCTTTCTATTTTAATTGAATTTATTGGGGTGACATTGGTCAATACAAGCATACACGGTTCAGGTGTACAGCGCCAGAACACATCCATACATTGTACCAAGTGTTCACCACCCAAGTCAAGTCTCCTACCACAGTCTGGCTCTCGAGGGAAGAAAACCAGAGAGGTAAAGTCCCATTCGTACTGAAGGTACATAGTATTAGGGTGACTTACCACTGATGAAGTTAAGCTTGGTCCCATGGTATATTATTTGTCTTGTTTCTTCTCTGTAAAGTTAGTCTTTTTGTCCTCTTCCTACTGTCTTCTTTGGGAGGAAGTCACTGGCACAGCTCACACTTAAGGAGTGGGGAGTTATGTTTTACTTTCTTTAGGGGGCAGTATCCACCTAAATCTTTGCCTTCTCCTACGTTCTAAGCATCCAAAGTTGACTCCAAAAATGAGGTAATTTATATAAAGCACTTAGTTCTGTGACTGTTACATAGTAGGTATTCAATAGATTTTATTTCTTCTCTCTACTAAGAAGCTAAAAATATAATAATATTGCATTTAAAAATGTGATATAGAATGTGAAAGCATAAAATATTTTTCACTTTTTATTATGAATCAGTTCAAAACATAGATAATTAAATATATATATCATGCCAATACCAATTTGAGTAAATTGTCACATTTTGCTGTATGTTCTTAAGATTTAAACAATTTTTAATTTAATTTTTTTAAACTAAGCACTGCTGCTATAGAAACTTCAAGCATGTCCTCTGACTTCTGGATATCACCACTAGCTATGTAAATAATCACTATAACAAAGACAATTTTAATGTTCATGCATGCATGTGGCCATCTATTTCCACCTATCTGTGGATTAAGAATTTCGCTTTCTTTTCCATTCTTATTACTTTTGTTTTTTCCCCAAGAAGATAAAATTGGATTCAGTGTTAACTTGATCAGCAAGGCAAAAGACTACTTAGAAATCAATTTTAAAATCTGATTTCTAGGTATAGTACAAAGCTGTAAGTCAGTTTTCTAACCAGGAAAAAAGGGGGCATATCTGCTTTGAGTCCCCAGTTATTTAGGTGAGGACAAAAGTTAACCGAAGAAAGACGGTGATCTACAGAAGAAAGTAGGAGGTGCAGATAGACTTGGATAGATTTTTGATTGGCCACAGTTCCTTAAAGGCTGTGCTGCTGCTGTGGGGGTGGAGGGATAAGTAGATAAGCCTCTACCTGGGTGGGAGCCTGACACACTGAGCAAGAAGCGGGTCCTACTGCCCTCAGACAATTGTGCTGACATCGCTTTTCCTGAAGAATTTATACTCATGATCTAGGTGAGTGGCTACAGGGGCACGTGTGACTTCAGATTCCTGAGCTTCCGCCACCCTCCACCCAGAATCTGCTGTGTGGTATTTTACCCAGGATTCTGTATTTGTCTCATTCTAATTCATGAGGTCTGAGGTCCCCATTTATCTTGGGGCTTCCATTTGAGAGGATGTTTGCATTCATCAAGTTTGACTTATTCTTGAGCTAAATTTATGATGAGCAAGGCCACATCATTGTCTTGAAGAAGTTAGCATCTGTGTCCCACTGTTCTTGGACATTATCTCTGCTTTTAGTGTTTCCCATTTGTACAGAATGCCTGCATGTCTACATAGTAGGACTGGAAAGAAAGAACCAAAAATAGACAAGCATCGTGGGGGGCAAAACCTGCAGATCATTAAGACAATAAGAAGACAGACCATAGACTGGAAGATAATATTTGCACAAGACACATCCGTTAAAGGACCGTTATCCAACACACTAAAAAAACACTTTACAGTCAACAATAAAAAAAAACAACCAACCTTATTAAAAAATGGGCCGAAGGTCTTAATGCACCTCACCAAAGAAAATATACAGATGCCAAGCATATGAAAGGATGATCCACATCATTGTCCTCAGGGAAGTACAAACTAAAACAACAATGAGACATCCACACACCCATTAGACTGGCCAAAATCCAGAACACTGGCAATAGCAAATGCCTAAGGAGCAAGAGGAACTCTCATTCACTACTGGGTGGGGATGCAAAATGGTACAGCCACTTCGCAAGAGAGTTGGAGGTGTCTTAGAAAACTAAACATACTCTTACCATAGAATCTAGCAATTGCGCACTTTGATTTACACAAAAGAGTTGAAAATTTATCTCCAAAACCTGCACATAGATGTTTATAGCAAAGCTATTCATAGTTTTCAAAACTGGAAAGCAACTAAGATGTCCTTCAGTAGGTGAATGCGTAAACACTGTGGCACATCTAAGAATGGAGTATTATTCAGCACTAAAAAGAAATGAGCTACCAAGTCCAAGAAAGACATAGAGGAACCTTCAATGCATATTAATAAATGAAAGAAGCCACACTCGAAAAGGCTGAAATACTGTATAATTTTAACTATATGACATTCTAGAAAAGGCAAAATTTTAGAGACAGGAACAAGATTGGTGGTTGCCAAGGAGTAGCAGAAGGAAGAGATGAATAGGCAGAGCACAGAGGACTTTTAAGGCAGTGAAAGCACTCTGTCATACCTTAATGATCGATACATATCCTTATACATTTTTTAAAAAAATTGCAGGCCCTAAAGACTGGGCAGGTGACTGATTGCTTATGGAAACTGGAAGGTAAATATCAAACATGAATTTGCTGGCCTTGCACCTGGGGGAGGGTGCTAACTCACCAAAAGTTTAAAAAAACCCTATATTTTGTAAATTTTAAAATGCTATGCAATTGGAAGGTATCATTTAGCAGTAAAACATGTAAGTGCAAAACTCGCTGCTATTGCTGTGAGCTGAAATTTCCCACAAGAGCAATTTCTTATGCCACAATTTGTTTTAAAGGGATTTCTCAGTCTCTTAGAGAGAAAACTGTATTTGATAGCAGTGAACTAGACAAGATGAGCTGAATTATAATTTAGTATGTGTAATTTTAAATTCACAATTTGAAGCATGACCCACATCATTTTATTATCCAAGTGACAAAACCAGACTTCACATTTTCTCATGCCACTAAATATGCATTCGATTTGCAGATAATGGATGATTTAGAATATAAGGAGGAAGAGAGAAAGAATGTGTTGGAGGTTGGAGCATTCCTAGGGAGAGAATGACTTTAAGATTTCTATTCATTTAGCTCTTAGCATGTAAGAGATTTAAGGTTCTCCCCAAAGAAGGTAAATTCATGAAACAGAGCTGGTTGTCTGTAAGTTTAAGAAAGCCAGAAAGAAAGAAATTTTCACAGCTAAAATAGCAAAGTAAACTCTGGTTTTTATTGTTCATATTCATTATTTTATCTCCCCCTCCACCCTCTAGATTTCTTGATTAAAAGAGAAGCTATTCAGAATGTTGAAGAACCTTATAAACTCAATTCTACCCGTTACATAAGATTGTGGTTAAGGTGATATGCAGCACCGACGAGAGTGGCTAATTATGTCAAATTATAGCTTTTAGAGCGCCAAATGAGAACTCCTTTCAGTTCAGTCCTGTTCAGGCCTCAGCTGGATTTCTAGTAGAAAACTCACTCTTTGAATCAGAGTTGAACTTTTAACTGGAAAAGAAGAAAATAGGCGGTTCTGAGGCAGGACGTGGATTAATGTTATATACATGCATAACCTTCCACAGACATCCACATTGCATCTCCAGTGGTAAACATTTGCATGTGCTGAGAAATAACTGCAGAACCATTAAGTAAAAGAGTTAAATTTATGCCTGTACCAGGGGGGTTAGGTTTCCTCCAAAATTTGCCTAAGGCCGATTTAGTATTTATAGATAGATACTGTTTAGTTACTATTGCTGTGAAGCAAAAACAGTTCAAAACTTCGTGCCTGAAAACACCAGTTATTCATTATTTCTCAGAGTCTGTGGTACATCTGGGCGGTTTTGCTGATCTAGGCTGGGTCTGACTGATGTCGACAGGCCTCTGTCTCGAGCCCCAGTTGCTGGCTGGAAGCTGGCTGGTCTAGGTGGGTCCTGGCTGGCGTGACTCAGCTATGTTAGGTTTCATCCAGCAGGCAGCCTGAGCTCTTTTGGATGCCAATGGAAGGATTCCAAGAGAGACAATGAAAATGAACAAGGTCTCTTGAGGCCTGAAGCTTGGAATTGGCCTGAGGTCACTTTTGCTTCTATTGGCCAAAGGGAATTGCAGCCAGCTCAATTCAAGGAATGGGGGAAAAAAGACTCCACGGCTTGATGGAAAAAGATACAATGTCACATTTCAAGGGATATGCAGACAAAGAGCAGTAGAGAATTGGAGTAATTTTTTCCCCAATTTTCCAAAAATATTTTTCTTCCAAAATCAAACTGCCCAAGATTATGTAAGGTCTTTACAGGCATTCTTTACTTTTTCTCATAGTTGTTGGTTTTCTCAGCAAGAAGCCAATCTACTTTTTCACAATTACTTCCATGAATTATATTTGTACATGAATAACATCAAATACTTGCTTTTATTTTTCAAAAAAGGGTTTTTTTTTTACTATGATTAGCAACAGAAGCCCTCCACTTTCCGTTGCCATTGTTTTTCCAGTTGCACGGAACACTCTCTAGACTATGATGAACATTCGTTTGACATTTCTTAGCAGGCTTACATTAATTTTAGTTCCCCACTGAATTTCAAACAGGATCCTCCACATTGACATTAAAAAAAAAATATTAACATTTGCGGTGGCAGCACAATCTGCTGAGGCGTGGATTGTTGCTTGGACTTGCCACGTCTTTCCCCCTTGTTCTTTTTTTAGAAAGAGCAGAGCAGAGGGATTTGGCAGGGTGATGCGAGCTGCCACTCAGAGCAGCTCCCGAGACGGAAGGGCAGCAGGACCATATTGCATTCTAACTGGCAGCAAATCCTTCGCTCAAGGTCTTTCTGCAGAAAGCCAGTACTAGCCAAGCTCCTCTCCCTCACTGGCGTCCGTCCTGCGTGCCGGAGATAACTCCCCGGCCGTGAAATGGCAGCTACTTTCAATGTTTCTGAATGCTTCTCAAAGGCTTCTCTTTAATCTGTTCTTTTGCCCCAAATAAGATTTTTCCCCTTTGTCATTCACAATAAAGCAGTCAGTGAAAAGCAGCCAAGCCTCTGATTGAGGTGTGTTGGGATAAGTTTGTTCAGAACCACTTTCTTTCTTTCTTAATTGAAGCTTTTGTGCTCTTCATGGACGAGGCAACGCGCAATAGAAAGTGCCTTCTGCAGCGATTGTCTGCCCCCTTCAGCCTTGCTTATTTTTATCATGTCCCATCACCATTATTACTCATTATATTTATATCTGCATTTAGCAGGCAGACTTGAGTGGTGACTATAAAGGTGTAATGAGCAATTTGGGTTAATGATTTTCTGCAGCTGCTCAAAACAGTTGGCACTCACGTCATCGTACGCCTTCCAAAGGAATCTGAATGAGGCCTCGATGCAGACCGAACGGACTTTGCCTGTTGGGTGGAGGAGGTAGAGGAAGGGATGGGGGCGGGCTGTGCACCAGCAGTCCCCACATCTTGCATTCCCCTGCTGGATGCGTGCTAGCAGTGGAGCCTCTATTAAGAGGATCCCGGGCATCGGGAGGAAAAAACAACGAATCACAACAAACGCACTTGAGTTGCCCTCTTGATTCAAGGGTATTGAGTTGAATCGAGTTGAGAATTAATTTTTACACAGTTGTGCCATTTATAGGTGACCTGAAAATACACGAAACCAATGCCTTTCATCTCCCTTTAGAGAGTGAAGAAGCTGGTGCTAAGAAAAGAACATCACACTGGAAATAGAGTCCCGGGTTCTGTGTCTCCATTCAGCAGTATGTTAGCCGTGTGGACTTGTGCCATTAATTTAACTTCTCTGAGACTCCCTTTTCAGTGGAACTGGGAATACTGAATACTTCATAGGAGGGTTTCAGGAGAAAGGGAGAGAAGAATATGCATACACAGTGTGTAGCCATGTGAATTGTTACTACTACACATTTGTAGAGTCTTTTCATTAGATTATGTATGCAAATACAAATCAGAAAGTTCCTCCACATATACTAATGGTATTTGACCCCTCTTGGTTTTCTCAGCATCGTCTGTCTTAAAGGTCTCCCCTGCCAATGTTAATTCACACCTCCATTCTTGGCCTTTCTCAATTTCTGGCACTTCTCAGGATTACAGAAGCAGTGTAATGTAATGACTATTTTACATCATGTTGGTTATTTTCATGCTTTAGGAATCCAGGACTTGACAGGAAACTAATTTAAATTTGGCAGCCTGTAGACACACATCAGGACAGTTCAGGGTACAATTCTGAAAAATAAATTTGTTTTGAGTTTCCCCCCAGCTCCGTCTACCTCTCTCAGATACACCCATGATGAGTACACATTCATCCATGCCCTCTCCTTCTATACCTTCTGCCCCCTCATCTTTAGGATATTCTGTGTTCTGACCCCTGGTTGATTTCCTTACACCATAACTCCATCGACATAGTCCCTGATAGGATATACCATACCCGCTTCTCTAAATGAAGCCCAGACCTGGAATATTGTGCCCATAATCGCTGCTTGTTAAATGGGTAGCCATGACTATGAGGAGAAAGCCATTCAGCTCAGTTAATTGGAGCTAAAGGGTTAATTAGTGTAAACGATTTCATGGATTGTGCCTCCCAGACTTCAAATTTGCCTTCTGGCTGGCATCTTACAAAGTCATAATCTGTGGAAGTGGCAGATGGTGGGGAAGCTTATAACTCTAGGTCAGGCCTTAAAGGAGGGGAGGTGGGTGGAAATTTCAGGACATGTAACATTGCTATGCTGTTCTTGCAGTTTTACAGGGCTGAAGGCACACATAGGTACTTCTCTGGGTGAAGACATGGAGATTTTAACCCCTACCATCACCCCCAAATTTTCTTGGCACATTTTCGTTTTACAGTTTTATAAGTGCTCTGAAAACTAATAACTAAATTTACTAATACCCTAATTTGGGCAGACAGTAGTAAGCTATCCTGTAGGTAGGTGCTTTTTAAAAATTTTTCTTTTATAGTTGGGAAATCTAGATACAAAGTGATTCATAAGCAGCACAAAGTTACAGGCCGTAAATGGAAGAGCCAGCAATTAAACTCAGATATTTTGACTCTAAGTTCTATGTTGTTAACTTCTGCAGTATAATGTGATCTCTAAGTGCTCAAAATTTTTTTTCATGATTTCTGACAATGCTAAGATAGACATTTCCTGGAGACTTGGAAATGTGATCAACAAATTTCTGTAGGGCTTTGTGGCGACTGTGTATGTAGACTGTTAGAAGTGGGAGTGCATAGGGTGCACATCAGTGGAGAAAGGAGCTGGAAATTATTAATGGCAGCTCCCTGGAGACAGTGCCTCTGTGTTTGGTAGGACAGGAAAGTCAGAAAATACATGAAAACATTCTTGGAGTGCAGCACGTGTATTTCAGATGCGCAGTTGGGAAAGAACTCTTCGCACCAGGCAAACTGGCAACATCCTCCTGAAAAGGAACTAGACAAGGATGTACACTTGAATAAAACACCCACTCTAGTTCCTATCGAGGTGGGTGCTCAATTAGGATCAAACGTCCCCTCAAGAGGTAATTCTTGGTCTAATCTGGCTCACACATGGATGATTAATGAGGCCCTCAGGTTCCTTGCCATTGGGTGTGACTCTATTCACTTGTACCTGGGAGACCGTTTCCGTTACTGTGGCTGCTACTAATTACACTGAAATGCACCAGTTTCAAACAACCACAATCATTTACTATCTCTCACATTTTCTGTGGGAATAGGAGCAGCTCAGGTAGACAATTATAGTTCGAAGTCTCTGATGGGATTGCATACTAACCATGGTCAGGAGTGAGTTTACTTCACTTCTTCATGTTCATATCTGGCATTGGGTTTGGGAGGACGAACAGCAGGGGCTAGGCAGTGGCATGCTAGGGCCAACTGTTACACACTCAGGACTTTTGTGAGCTGAGTTTTAAGCTTTTGGTAGCTTGAAATAGACCATGTGGGGGTAGTTACATCATATAAATTAGCAAATGGTGTAAATCAGGCTTTTCTCTTTTAGACTGTGGTTTCACCTGCTCACCACTGGGACTGGAATACTGGGAGCTCCATGGGCATCTTTTTGTGTGGTTTCTCCATGTACTGTCTCTGGCGTGGTGGCTGGAGGCTAGTTGGGCTCCCTGCCCACCAGCTCTAGTGCACAGCTTTTTATGATCTAGCCTTGAAAGCCAAGCGCCCCTGTGTCCACTGTAGTCCCAGGACCCTCTCACATTGAAGAAGAGGGAACGCAGACCCCACCTGTGGATGAAGGAATGTCAACATCACAGTGTAATAATAGTATGTGGGTAGGAGACCTTGTTACAGTTGTCTTTGGAAGAGGTATCTGTCACAGACTTTTTTTTGGCTTTCAACTTTTTTCATGATTATAAAACTAATGCTCATTGTAATACATTTTCTAAGAAAGAAGTTTAAAAAATCACCCGATATTTGCCCTGGCTGGTGTGGCTCAATGGATTGAGTGCCAGACTACGAACCAAAGGGTCACCAGTTTGATTCCCAGTCAGGGCACATGTCTGGGTTCCAGGCCAGGTCCTTGGTAGGGGGCATATGAGAGGCAACCACACATTGATGTTTCTCTTCCTCTCTTTCTCCCTCCCTTCCCCTCTGTCTAAAATAAATAAAATCTTTAAAAAAAATCACCTGGTATCCTGCCACCTTCAAATAAGCAGCATTCTTATTTTTGTAACAACCATGCATAAATCTTTATGTATGCCCTATATACCCTGTTTTAGTGTGTGTGTATTTACATATATGCCTATATATACTGTTTATATACCCAGAGCTTATATACACTGTTTTATTTGTTTGACAATTTTCTTTTTGCTTTACCATTCTCTTTCCTCTTCCCTCACTTATTTATTACCTTGCTTATCACACTTTCAAAATATCTTCAATATATCATCAACAAAATATCTCAAAGTGAAATGATAAAGCTTCTTTTCATTTCCTGAGACTACTGTAACGAATTACCTCAACTTAAACCAACAAAAATTTGTTCACTCCGAGTTCTGAAGCCAAGTTCGAAATCAGTGTCCCTGAGCCAAAATCAAAGTGTTGGCGGGACTGCACTCCTGCAGCGGCTCTCTGGGAGCATCTGTTCCCTGCTTCCTCCGGTTTCCCTGTCTGCTAGCTTTCCTTGATTTATGGCCTCATCACTTTATCACTTCCATCTCTGCCTCCATGGTCACATTGCTTCCTCCTCTTCTCTGTGTGTCGAATCTCCCTCTGGCTCTATCTGATACAGTTGCATTAGGGCCCATCGGGAAAATCCAGGTTAATCTCCCCATCTCAAGATCCGTAACTTCATCACACCTATCTTTTCTCCACATAAGGGAGCAAGATGGAAGTTATAAGCTCAAGTAATGTAATCATGGAAGTGACATTCCATTACCATGGCCATTCACCAGTTTAGGAGAAAGGTCACCAGGTCAGCCCCTATTTAAGGGGAATGGATTACCCAAGGAACGAACACCAGGAGGCAGAAATCACTGGTGACTGTTTAAGCCACTACCACATTGGTCTGAAAGAGATAGATTAATAGAAAACCATTTTACTGGCACAAAATTGTCACACTGAATTTGCTAGAGGATTGAGAAATATAGTTTATTTGTATGCTCAGAAAGAAGACACACATTAGGTTAGTATCTCCCCAACCTCAAGCAATAAATGTCTCTTGTATCCAGAGTTTTTCTGTCACTATGTTCATTATGGGCCATTAAGCACAGTGAGAGGTTTGAGACCTAGTACACTCTCTGTAGCTGTGAAACAACCATGGTCATTGCCTCTATCATCAGTAGTACTTGTTTAAAATCCGATCCAAACTGTAGAAATTAATTCAGTTATATAAACTTCTTGCACATCAACTCTGGACTCCTAAACTGCATATCCTAAAGCGTGTAATTCTATAGTTTGCAAAATTTTATTATAGGAGTATTTGGAACTATGTTTTCATGGAAGACTAATGTCAATAAAAGACCTTAAATTTGAAACAAACTATGTTGTTTTGTGGGTTTTTTTGTACAGGTAGGTTTTAAAAATCGCCATTGATCTTACCTGTAAGTAATTTCATCTTTTCTAAGGGAGGTCTTAATCTCAGTGAGAATAGAGGGGAAATTCTTTACTTACCATGTTGGCTACTTAGGTACAGGTGTCTTTTAAAAGCATGGGAAATAAACTTAATCCTTATTTTTACAAACAAATCCAAATTACATGTCAAAAGTTTTTTATATTATAGATCTGCTATTATATAGTGTGTGTGATCTGGTAAGTCATTTAACCTTCCTTGATCCTACTTTCTTAATTATTTCAATGAAAAGCTTAGTTATGGATAATCAATAAGTTTATTGATTACCCTTTCCATTTTTGAAATCTGACTCAATGAGCAAAATCAGGAAATTTAACTTTAATTAATAGACACATTTATAATTTTTCTTCATACTATTTAATTGAACAAAAAACTAAAGACAAAATTTGTGTTTTCCCCATTAATTGCTGTGTACAACACTTTCAGTGCCCTAAAACAAGCATGTCAGTGTACATACAGATTCTGTGGGTCAGGAATTTAGACCAAGCCCTATGGAGCCAGCTTTTTGCTGTTCCGTGAGGTCTCAGGATGCTCTGTAGGCTGTGTGCACTTCTTGCAGCATGGTGACTGGGTCCCATGAAGGAGCACTCCGTGAGAGTGAACGGAGATGAAGAGTGACAGGAAAACAATGCAGAAGTAGTGCGGTTTCTAATAGGTAGCCCTGGAAGACTCATGGCACCACTACTCCAATACTTACTCGTTGAACTAGACATAGTCCTGCCCGGATTCAAGGAGAGGGGACAGAGACCCCATTCTCAACAGAAGAGAATATCAAAGGATATGGGCCTGTGTTTTAAAACTGCCACAGTTTAAAGCTATAGGCCATGAATGTGCTTCCTATTTTAAGTACATTTGAATTTTAAAGGGTTGGATAGAAGGAGAATTCAGTGGATTAGAACATGTAATAGCACGTTAGAGACGTAGAATACAATATTTAATGATGGTGTATAGTAACAGAAACCTTACAGTAGTTAAAAAGTTGGTTAATAAATAGGACCTACTTTTTTATTACTTTCTTTGGCAATATATTCTTTTTCTAAAATTTAATTTAATTTATTATTAGAGAGGGAAAGGAAGGGAGAAAGAGGGAGAGAGAAACATCAATGTGTGGTTGCTTCTCATTTGTCCTACAACCAGGGGCCTGGCTCAAAGCCCAGGCATGTGCCCTGACTGGGAATCAAACTGGTGACCTTTTGGGTCACAGTCCAGTGCTCAATACACTGAGCCACACCAGCCAGGGCAGCATTTCAGTTTTTAAAAGGCAACATAACTAGGTAATTATTATACTTGGGAAAAAATAAGGTGAGTATGTATTGTCTTGAACATCATGTTTTATTTATTTATTTTGTCTCTCTGTCCCTCAGTAGAATATTAGAATTTTTTCCCTGAACTTTGTAGCACACATGGTAGTTTTATATATCATATACCATTTTTTACAATATTGCAAACATACAAGTTATTAAACCTACTAAAAATGAGAAAACAACTTTAGAGAATGTATCTCTTGGTCAAGGGTCACTTGGAGCTAAAATATAGCTTTTTTTAATGATAGTTTAATTACTTGTTCCAGTTAGGATGGTTTGTTCAGAACAAATAGAAAATAAATTTAAAGTGTCTTAAAAATAAATACAACTATTGCGATCAGACATATCAAATTTTCTATAGTTGGGACACTTTCAGGGTTTGTTAACTGAGAGTTCCAGTGGCTTCCTAAAGTACCAAGTTTCTTTCCATTTGTTTTCCTCCCTGTCCTCAGTGTATTAGCTTTGTCATAATGCCACTCAAAATCAGAATGCAGTTTTGCAATCAGACATGATGACCCTAGCAGATGTATTTTCTTATTGGTATCTCTTTTTAAAAGTATATCAATGAAACCTTTCTCAAGATTAGTGCGTTTACCCCCAGCCCTTGTGCTGGAGGACACCTTATTAGGTTCGTCACCTCCAGGAATGCCACTTGAAATCAAATTGGAGCTTTCTGAGCATGAAACAGGCTAGGGTAGATTGTTGGAATTTTTTCTTTTTTTCTTTTGCTGGGTACCATAGTGCATCCCTCAGAGAATTCACTATAGAGCAAGTATGACAGTAACAGCAATGCTAGCTGCTTTAACAAATAACCCCTACTTCCTCCCAAATGTCATAGCTTAACATGACATTTTCATTTATGCTACAATAGCAGGCTAATAAGGGGGTTCCTGGTTTGCGTTTGGCTTTGCTCACTGGGGAGATTTGAAGACTCAGATTTCCCTTCCTGTTGCTTCACTCTCCTCATAGGGTTTCAGAGTTCTTGGCTGTGAGTGGCAGATGGGAAATGAGAAAGCAGGGAAGACTCCCCTGGTTTTCAACTGCCTTGTTCTGAATGTAATGTATCTGAATTCTCCTCACATACTATTGGTGAAAACTGGTCACGAGGCTCGACTCTACCTAATTAGAACTGGGTTCAGTCTCTGAATGGACAGCCGTTTTACAGGGGCAGCTCTGTACTGTGGAAGGGAGACATGGAGCCCGATGGGTATTTAGCTATCTCTGTTTCTGTAGACATTACACAGAGCCCAGAGTAAACATTGCCTTTGTTCTCCATAAATGTGATAAACTCATTCTGTTTGTTCATTCATTCTTCCCATAAGCAAAAAATACGGACATTTTTTATATACCCGACTATGACCAAGACACTGAGGAGATGAGGGTGGAAAGGCATATCTTTAATGAATCTAGCTGGGGAAGTGGGCAGAAGTAGAAAACGATATAAAATAGGATAACAGCATAGCAGAGGCAGGGACTATGGGCCACTGAGAATAGAGGTGGAAGTGCTTGATTCTGTAGAAGAATACAGAACGTCTCCAAGAGGAATCCCATTGAAATTCCCCAAGAATAAGTAAGAGACAGTAAGGGGTGTGGGGGTTAGGCTAGGGTTTCCTTCATAGAAAGACCAGCAGGAGCAAAGGCAGGAAGAGAATGAGGAGAGCACAGATGACGTGCAGTGCTTTTGGACTTGCAATGGGCAGGGCAGCCTTCTGTTACGAAAAATGCTTGTACAAGAGCATGAAAGTAACAGAGCGCATGAGGAAGAAGAGGTAAGGGCAGTCAGAAGAAGGAAATTTGCCTTGCGTAAAAGAAGGTCAATATTCTCTATTTCATCATTGTGGAGGAAGATGGGAAGCTGAAAAATAGATGCCCTGGGTCTTTTTTTCTTTACAAATTGGTGTCAGGAGACTGGAGAAGTTTTTTGTTTTCACATGATGTTTTATAACTCATAAAGTAAAATAAACATCGAAGGCCCCCACCTTTTATGAGCTTTAAGGTAGAAAATATTGACATAAACAGGAAACTTATGGAAAGTAAAGGAACGTGTAAATGAGCATCTGTGTTTTGTTTATTTTTTCTTTCTTTCCCATCCTCCGGAGTGAGTCCTGTGCTGGGCATATGAAGACACTGTGTTCCTGTACCCTCAAGTCATGGCGTTGTGGCTTTAGATAAATTGTAGTGATGGTGGAATGATGATATTCCAGAGGCTGGAAAGGAAATCTCTTCAAAGAGGCCCATGTAAATATATAGATTAGGATACCTGAGATACATCTTTCCTGCAAGAAGAAGGTATCCTAATCTGTAAGATTAGGATTACACAGAACCTTTCTGTGTATTCCCATTGGACTATCAAAATAATATTGTAATGATTAGTATATGTCATAAACTTCAGGCTAAGTAAAAAAGGAAGTAATGTCATGAGGTAAGTGAATGACAGGCCATTATAAGTGTCATCATCTCAACAGCAAAAATATGTGTGGGAAGCCATTCCATGGTTTGAATATAATGATTGGTAAAAGAAAAAGGGTAATAAATTATTTTGGTGGTGTGGGTCAGCTACTCTGGACTCATTTCTGTCATATATATTAGAAAACACAGTAAGAAATGATGAATTCCAAGCCCCAATTCTTTTAATCAGAGAATGGTTTGATTACTTGGAATTTTTGTTTTTAAATGTTCTGAAAGAATGCAGCTGTTCCAAAGATATGCTACTGTACACCTTTAAAAGTTGGGGGAAAAAACCTTGCTAGACAAGTAGCTGTTAAAATATGCAAAAGCACATGAATATGCAATTATAAAACAACAAGCTTAAGTCACTATTTTAAAAACTTTTTTTTCTTGCCTCAAACATCAGATTTCTTCAATTGCCATTAGGTCAAAGCGAAGAAATGTTAGTCATTGTGTAATCACATACAATACTCTTTTTAACAGACTTTTCTCCCCTCACCTTTCTCATTGTTTTTGGAATCTTGACCTGAAACATCAGTCCTTTGGTCTTGGTTTCTGTGTTTGTTGGACTGCTGATTTTGACCTCAAAATTTCATCTCATCTCTCAACGTAGGGCTTAGTTAGATGTTTGTTTCTCTCTGGCTGCTGTTTCAGACTGGGGCTGTTAGAGAACATAGCCAGGACATTTCCTTCCTCAGCTAGGCTTTGGGACCTGCTGTTGGCCGGGAACCAGGTCCAAATGATGCTATTTCCTGCTGCTAACTTAAGTTAGTGAGCAGTTTTTATGTTAGTGTTTTGGCTGCTTGCCTCTGGCTTTGTCCAAGGAGTTCAGATTTCTATTTTTGTTCTCTTGGTGACCCATGTTTTCTAGAGAGTTAAGATCCTCTTTGTTTTTGATGAATAGTTACAACATCCTTTTTGAAAGTGCTCTTTTCCTGTCCCATCACCTTCAACGTGTGAAATGTTTCCCGTGTTCCATGTGTGACTCTGCATAAAGTCACTCACAATCCAACTTTACATCAGTGATATCTCCACTCCACTTCCTCTCTCTCTTTTTTATGTGGGTGGTCAATTCAAACTGTTCTTAGTCTTTTGATTTCATTCTGTTCAGAATCTCTGCTTTTTCTAGTGGTCTGCGAAAGCTGCAAAAAAAGCACATTGGACATTATCTAGAGATTTTCCTCCTGAGTACATTTATTGAGTATTAGCTGCAACTCAAATTCTGCTCAGAGTTCTTGAGCACTGGTGCATGTATTCAATAAGGAATCAGGGAGTAAATACTATGTGCCAAGCTGGCACTATAGGAGGTTTTGAAAAGGAAAGAGGAGTAAGGTAAGGCTCCAGATCTAGAGGGCTTCACAGTTTGGTATCAGGTGACAATTGCCCAGAGACAAAAACGGCACAGTGTACATTATGCTATAAGAGAGAATATATGATGGCTTGAGTAAGACATTGTCCTCGAGGGGTGAAGGTTGTCCTTGAGGAATGGAATATAATAAACAACATCTTTTTGAATTAACATACAGGTTATAGTGTAGTGATATGTAGGAGACTGTTCTGTGTAGCATGGGCCCGGCTCCCACTAGGAGATGCACAGGACCCACACCCACGGATAGGTTCTCCCGTGGGGAATCAGGCCTGCAATGTGCCTAGGCCGCTTTGAGTCTTGCTTTTCACTAAAAACTCCCTCACTCGGATTTGTGGCAAACATTAACTGCAGAATAACTTCCTAAAATCCATGCTAAACCTTCCAAGGATGAGTATAACAGGTTCAATCACTCTTGACTTTTCATTTGCAAATATCCCTCTTCTGTGATGTGATTAGTGGCATTGGCTCCTTTGTTTTCTGTAAAAGGTAACCACCTAAAGCAACCTTTGCATAGTAAATGAGAGAGACCTATGTAATCTGCTGGGAAACCCAATAAAGTCTGGTCATGGCAAGGGCTGTGGCTTTTGCTCCCTTTGAGAGAAAAGCCATGCTGTCCCTTTTCCTCTACTGGACTCGGTAGTCCATGTGAAGGTCTCATTTCATCCATAATGATGTGGACACTGCAGGCCAGTGTCCGCCTCAGCCATATGTACAAGGTGTTATGGTACTGTGGTTTCTATGGTATATGGCCCTTGTCCATTTTCCTAGTTTTAGGAATTCCTCNGCTGTGGCTTTTGCTCCCTTTGAGAGAAAAGCCATGCTGTCCCTTTTCCTCTACTGGACTCGGTAGTCCATGTGAAGGTCTCATTTCATCCATAATGATGTGGACACTGCAGGCCAGTGTCCGCCTCAGCCATATGTACAAGGTGTTATGGTACTGTGGTTTCTATGGTATATGGCCCTTGTCCATTTTCCTAAGTTTAGGAATTCCTCTGGGAAATTGATTTTCTTCTTTTTCTCAGTTAATTGGGTTGGTGTGGAACAGTCCTCACCCCCAACTTCAGTACTAAAGTTATGAGTGCATTTCATACCATTGACCATACCATGAATACATGACTCCAATCTGATCAATGAGAGTAAGTCCCAGGACTCTTTTAAGATTATAGAGAACTATTTACTTTTCCATCAGAACATTTAGGAGCAAAAATCAGACCTGAAATTTTCTAAAGACATTTTTGCCCATGAAGAAAGGTCCTGTCTAAGAACGGACTAACACAATGGACAGGAGAAAGGAGGGGTGGAAATACCGAGAATGAGTCCTGGAGTTGAGCCCCTTCTTGGTCTTCACAGTCACGTGAGCCTGCAATTCACCATTTTGCTTGAGCCAGTTTGAGTATGTGTTCTGTTTCTCGCTACTAAAAGAGAAGACCTGTCTACACAGATGGGAACCCAAAGTCGGGATCCTCGAACTCTCCTTGGGAGAACATTTCACGGAAGGGAATCTCCAGCTGAGCGTTAGAGGAGGAGCAGACGTAGATCATCTAGATAAAGAAGGAAGGGCTTTCCTGGCAGAGGAACAGGTGCCGGCAAAGCGCACACGTCAGAAAAACAATGCCATGTTGTACTTTAGAGAAGAAGTGGAGATGTACCAAGTTGATGGGAAAACAAGCAAGTAAATAAATCTCTAGAGGGCACCAGTCAAAGTGGTATGAGGGTGTGTTAGTTAGAACTCTTCAGTTATAAGTAACTGTGAACTTTTACTTCAACGACATTAACTTAAAACAGCATTTGGTGTACAGTTCACAACCTATTCGGATCCAGTGGTTCCAGGACTGATTAGAAGCTCAGTGATGCCTCCGAGAACTCAACCTCTTTTCATCACACCCCCCCCACCATGTTTGCTTTGGACCTCAAGCTTTCCCCCTCAGTGATGATGGCTAACAATGCTCCACCTTACATTGTTCTCTTTCTCTCTCCCCCTCTCCCTCAAACCCCGGAGGACAAAATCCTCCTTCACCCAGTAGATTTTTCATTATAGGCTGTTGGTCAGGACTAGGTTACATGCTATTCTCAAAAGGAACAAGATTGCTGTGATGGCTGAGACCTATTAGTTCACATCATGGAGCTGAGCAAATTGTCATTCAACATGAAATTAAGGGTCTGCTAGCTAGAAAAGAGTAACTGTGTGTACGAGAATAGCTGCCGTGAAGGAAATCAACAGGGTCAGCTAGAAGGATTGTTCTGGATAGGGTATCAGTATAAATATATCCTCTTTATTGCTTAAAAGCTACTTCTCTCAGGGAGCTGCTTCTCACAGTCAGTATTTTACAGGGCCATTTTAAAACAACATCATTCTTGGCAAAGCCCATTTGAACCTGGAAAAATATCTAAAGTTTGAAAAGTACTTCTCCCAGCCCTGGCTTGTGTGGCTCAGTGAATTGAGTGCTGGCCTGCAAACCAAAGGGTCACCTGTTTGATTCCCATGCTTGGGTTGTGAGCCAGGTCCCCAGTAGGGTTACCTGAGAGGCAACCACACATTGATGTTTCTCTCCCCCTCTTTTTCCCTGCCTTCCCCTCTGTCTAAAATTAACTAAATAAATCTTATTTTAAAAAGTACTTCTCTTTTTTAACCAGTAACGTGGACACATACTTTAGGGCACACACTACCCATAAGCCTTGTAGAAAACAACATCAGTAATAAAGGCATAACAGTGAGTAATGTCATTCATTATATATCTGATTGTTGGCTTTTCTTATTCAGAAGTATTTATGTAAATTTATCTCATTTCATCTTTATAACCATGCTTAAGTGGTAGCTATTTTTTCCCGTTTACCAATGAAAAAGTTGAAAACCAGAAAGTTTAAATTACTTTTCAAGTTACACAGTGATGAGCCAGGTTCAGAAAGACCCTCCTAACTCTGGTGCTCTTTCTGTGATTTCCTAAAGCTCCCAGATGCCAAGTCTGTTCTTTGCTTTGTTTATCCAACAACCTTTCTTCAGTGAGTTCAAGGTGATGTATATTAGTGTGGAGCTACAGAAATGTTTCTTGAACCAGAGTCAGTGATGATTTTATTATCTTGGTGGTGAATAAACTCCGTAATGTCATGTTGATGATGCTTTGGGTCTGGTGATGGGACTTGTGTTCCTTCTGCTCTCCAAGACACATTGTATACTCATTTGCACTAGAATTTTAAAGGGCTATAGAAGTTCTTGCATCTTCTTGTAAAACCTGAAAGAGGCGAGTATTGCCATTTCTAAAATGAAACTTCTTCATTGCTGCTGCTTCATTGAACAGTTTTGTTTTGTTATGTGAAGGGTATGAGAGAAATATTCATAATAGAGTGAAAAGGTATTGAATTTAGAGTCAGAAAATTTAGATGTACATCTTCACTGATCTTTTAAGAATGACTTTATCTATTTATTTTTAGAGAGAGGGGAGAAAGAAAGGGAGAGAAACATTGATTGGTTGTCTCCAGAATCTGCTGTGACGGGGACCAGACCCACAGCCCAGGCATGTGACGTGACCAGAAATTGAACCTGAACTGCCGTCCTGTTGCTTTGCAGGGTGATGCCCAGCCCACTGAGCCCCACACAGGTGAAGGTTCTTCACTGTGATTTTGATGAGTAACTTGGGTTAAGTCTTTTGACTTCTACCATGTTTAGTGTCCTCGGCCTTTGCGTGGGAAAGACGATGATGATATTGAGCAGCATGATCTTCCTGTTTGTTGTGAAGCTGACAAGTTTGTGAATATGATCGTCAAACAATGATTATTTTTCCTCACAATTTCCATTGTGTTGTTTTATCCTTGGTCCATTATTCCTGAGTTCATTTGAAATCAAGGTCTGGCTTTATGTATCCAAGGGAATTGGTGGTATTCTTCCAAGAGCTATATATTTATGAGAAAAAGTTTCCAATCTCTATCTCTTCCTTAATTCACTTCTGATTTGTAAAATTCAGGGTTTCTCAGCCTTGACACGATTGATATTTTGGACCAGATGATTCCTAGCTGTGGGGAGCTGTCTTGTGTACTGTAGGGTGTCTATCATGATTTTTAGCCTCTATCCACTAGATGTCAACAGCAACCTACCCCTCCCTTATCACAGGACAATCAGAAAAGTCCCTGGGCAAAGTCTTCAGGGGCAGGAGAGGTGGCGGTGGTGGCCAAACTGCCTCCAGCTGAGAAATGCTGATCTAACTATGATCCATACCTTTCTCTACCAGACTCAGAAGACCTGTATTTGTTTAATTCCACTTCAGTAATGTAAAATGCATGGTATGTTTGAGCAGCATTTGGTTCAGAATTAATGAATGTGACTTTTAAATGATTTCATAGTTCAAGACACTTTGTGAAATTATGCATATTGTGCTTTGGAAGTGCAGTATAATTGAGTTTTAAAAAAACTAATCAGAATTTTCAATTAGATAAGCTCTATCCATTTAGGTCAGAAGTTTTCTTTAAAGGAATCTTTACTTTGGTAATCACAATAAAGAGACCTACATTTTTTTTTTTTTTTTTACATTGTGAAAGAGGAAATCCTAATGTAGATTTCAATAACATGACAGATGACATTGAACCATGGCTATTTCTATTTGTACAGCAGATGAGATTATGACAGAAAATACATTTAAATGACATATACATTTGATCTTAATAATAAAAAATTAAAATTAGTATAGGTTTAATAATGTACTTGAAAATCTATGTCCTGAAAAAGGAGCTATAACATATTCATGAGAGAGAAAAATCAAACTAAACTAATTTAATGGCTATTGTGACTTTTGTAGAGCAAAGCAATTTTAGTACCCAGAGACTTAAATTTCCCTTGTCACAGACAGAGGATTAATATGTTGTTTGACATGGTAGATAGGCCCACTCAGTTGATATATTTTAGGCCCCTATAGCTCTGCTGTTTGTGTTGTTGAAAAATCCTTTATCATCCAACTTTACACAAATAGGAAAAAATTCTGTTTGCTCTCAGGGAGGCCAAACTGGTCAAAGGAAGTAACTACAAAACAACTCAGTCCACATTTGTTCATGTAGCATCACCAGAAGGAGCACCTGTATTCAAAAACATTTAAGAAATATTTATTAGGAATCTTCTGAATGAGATAGCCGGTGGGGCTCTGAGAATGTTTGGATATGGATATTTGGATTTGTTAGCCTTGGTTCCATCTCTACGTAACTTTCTCTAAAAAGAATTGTCATGTTACCAATATGTGCCTGTGATACTGGCCCAAGTTTAAACGAAGAGGTCATTTGTGGTTTTGTTTTTCGAAATTATTCCTGTCCACTCACACTTATAGAAATCAGGCATTTACATTCTATTAATCTTCTAGATATTATGTAGGTTGGTAAAGTGTGGATAGATAAGGGTGGGAAAAAGGGTACAGATCCAAATTTGCTTCTGCAGTAATGTTTTGAGGGACTAGAGTCTTGTCATTCATCAATCTTTCATGCTAAGATTCTCTGAAGTTTGTATCTCATTTCTGTGAATGTATACGAGATCTGTCCAGAAAGTATCCAGCCATGTCTCTGTTATGAAAAAAAAATATGTATACTGATTAATATACAAGACACAAGAAACACTATACGTAGCATAATGATGCCTCAGTCCCCTTCAAAGTAGGCACCTTGGGACTGCACACAGTTGCAATCGCCATCAGCTGCTCTGTTGTATTTTCCTGAATTTCATCAATGGCCTGAAATCCCTTTCCTTTCAAAGGTGATTTTAGTTCTGGGAAAAGCCAGAAATCACAGGTTGCTAAATCTGGGCCATAGTGGGGCTGGGTCACCGGGTGATTTGATGTTTTGCCAAAAAACTCTGAGTGAGAGACATGATGAATGAGTGGGCACATTGTAGTGAGGAAGCTACCAATTACCAGTTGCCTGTAGCGGTGGCCTCCTGGATCACCTGAAGAGTTTCTGTGGAGGAATGTCCAAGCTTAATGCAAAATTTAATGCAGACTCGTTGCTCTACTCGCTCAGTCATTTGGAATGCGATGGCAACACAGTACACACGCTCACTCAGTGGCATCTCCCCTACTGACTAATACTGTGAGGACATCATTGTTCACACATGCACATTCCAGTCCACTCTTCTTGGCTGCCAGGTTACATGCAAACTGTTCTCGTTTTATTAACAATGGTTGGACTTTTTCCAGACGGATCTTGTATGTTAGCTAGTGAAAAGACCTTGCCATACTTTTCTATAAGGGAGTTTCTCCATCAGAAAATGATCCACAATTTCTTTCTCAGCTTTCCTACTGATGGGTCTTTAGTGGGCCACTTAACTTTCTCAACTTCTTGAGTTTCTAGTCAGGACTTTAAGTCCTTAGTTTCCTCCTCCTATCAGAAAAAAATGATATTTTAGATTACCGGTTGTCTGGAGGTGGGGGCTGGGGTTGAAACAGAGTAATGGTAAAAGCAATGAAAAGCCACCAAAGTCTTTTAAAGAAATTTTGCAGCTATTTTTTTTAATTGAAATGGTTCTTCCTTTGAGATGGGTGTGAGTGGATGAGAATGTATGTTGGAAGCCCTGTTAAACTATTTTAGTTTTCCAGGTGAGACATACTGGTGGACAAGAGTGGTGATAATAAAACAGGAAAAAATAAAAATATTTAAGAAATACTTTGTAGGTAAAACCAATAGGACCTAACAGATTTGATGCAACATATGAGAAAGTGTGAAACAAAGGAGGTACCTGAGTTTTTGGCTTGAGCAACAAGATGGGTTTTGTTCCATCTATTGACATAAGTAACCCTGAGAAAGGTAAAGAGATAGAATTAAAACTTGAGTTTTAGAAGCCCGTACAGCATGAGAAGCATGCAGTTGGATATATGTCTGGAGCTGAGGGGAGAGGATTATTGTATTTTGGTGGGTGATGTACTCATTCTCATGTAACATTTAATTATACCTTCTGTGACTAATGGAATTTGGAGTGGGAAAGTTGGGTCTTTAATTCGACCTTCTTTTACCTTTCAGCTTACATGAGCAGCATCAAAAATAGAAATCCTTCTCTGGTTGGCATGGGTGCTCATGTTCTGTTGGTGATAGCAATGTGTTTGTCTTCATGGTAAATGGGGTGTCAACCTGGTTATCTTGGATCAGAAGACTCCTTCGTAGTTTAATCTCAAAGCTAAAAAAAGATTAATGGGAAATGTCATCATGATACATCCCATGCTTAGAATCCAATAATTTCATTTTAATCAGTTGCATATTACTGGTAACACTGGATTGTAACTTTCCTTGCTTTTCAAAGATATCGTGACCTTGCACAGCTGTATAAAGTGGATAAAAAAATCTGGATCTGTTCAGTACATTTTATTAGAACAGTTGATATTTTCTCTCTCTTTTTAAAAGTGAATATCAGTGCCTTTAAATTATCCACAAACCATCACACAATAAAATAAAACAAAAGCAAACAACTTTAAGAGATTGTCTAGTGAGTATGTATGACTTCAGAATGCTAAATTTAACTGGAGGGACATAAAAAAACCTGGCTTTTACCACTTTGTGTTTTCTTTCTTCTCAAAATGCAATCTATATTCCAGGAGGTGGAATTTCATTGTTGACAGCTCAATATGAAATCCTAATTTATTTTGAATAATTTGGAAATGAAATCGAAGAATATCATTTGCCAACAGATCATTTACACTGAAAGATTTATTTTGCATAATATATTTTTATGAGGATTTCAGAATTCAGAAGAGGAGATATCTGGCATCTTCTCTTGAATAATATGTCATCTCTGCATTTTTTAAGTATGTTTTGAGTTCCTGAAGCTTGGGAGCATTATTACTGTAAAAGTAATTTTAACATTCTCTTTGATAAAATGCAGAGAAAAAGAGAACACTCAATCTATTGTCAGAACACATAACATATGGTTCAAGTTAGAGAAATGAAAGAAGCTTGTTGGAAAGTATCTTAGAACTCAATTAGCCAAACATTTGCATTTTTCAAACAAGTTTTTGTGTGTTTTAAACAAGTGACACAACATGACTACTATTTTGATATACGCTGTTCGAAGCACCAACTTTTCTTTACCATGAAGTAGCAAATAATTTATTTGGATAGAATCATTTTACAATTTGATAGAAACACCATGGATAGAAAGAGAGCTTAGCTGAATTGGAAAACTACAACTTATTTCTAACTTATCTGAAGACTTGAAATAACTGTTTTTCCTCAGTTATTTTTATTTGTAAATAACATTTTAAGATATGTTATTATTTATAATAACATCTTGTGATAGGAAAGGGAGATTTAACTGCTCTGCAGAATTCAAATAGGTAACAACTTTTAGCTTTTGTGTGTGTGTGTGTGTGGTAGAAATGCGAAAGTAAGTCTATGCGCCTAAAACCTAAGGTGGATTTTTGCATTTTGCCTGGCCTTGGAGTTCTCACTTGTTAATGTAAAATCATCAAAAGTAAATTTCTAGTGTATCAGTGGAGATGGAAAAGGAAAGATGATATAACTTGAACAGAATCCAGTTTGTTCCCTGAAAGGCAATGAATGCTGAAATGCTTCAGACTCAGCATCAGAAAGAACTGTTTAAAACCTGTGTTTTCTATGTGTTAACTGTGTGATGTTGAACAAGTGACTTAACACTTTGAGCCTCAGTGTTCTCATCTATAAAGTGATACCTATTTATAAGGTTAATAAAATGAAAGTGTCTGGAGTAGTGTAGACACCTAAGAAATATTTAATAGTAATTATAAACATAATAATTATAATTAGTAAGTCTCCAGCCTGCCCAAATTGCTATTACTCACTTTTCACTAACCTAAGATAAGCAGTCATAAAGAGTTTATATCTTGGAGAATCCTCACATTATTATTATTATTATTATTATTACTACTACTATTATTATAGCTGAAGGTAGTATATTTCAGCCAGGCTAATGAAATTTTTCCAAACTTTTTTTTTTTAAAAGAGAAAAATGGAGTTCTTCTCTTTTGAAATGGAGTTCATAGATTATAGAATCAGCAGGGCCCATTGAATGTGTGGTCCAAATACTTACAGAAAACCAAAGAACTTAAATTGAAGTTTCTTCCAAGTCACATGGCTACCTAAAAGCAGAACTAGTATTATTACACAGGCCTTCTGATTCCCAGGCAAGTGTTCATTTGTTGTTAAATGCTGCTTCATAAAGTCTGAGATGACATGACAAGGAGGTTAACACAGGAATGCGTGATGGTCTATGTTTAACCTGCTCCATAAATTCAGGTTGTAAATAATGTCATTCAGAAGAAAATGAGCTCCAGTGCTCACTTGCCAGATTGGCAAAAGTCTAGTAATTCCCTCGTAAGGCTATTTGAGGGAATTCACTCATATCCAGGAGGCCCAGGAACGGACACAGTGTGAAAGAAAGGAGGTTGTGCCCACTCATGATTCTGAGCAGACCAGAGAGAATCTACAGTTTCACCAGCCTAACCTGCCACGCAGAGCCTTTGTACAGTAGAATGTTACAAAGTCCAACAGTGGCTGCTTGTCCTCTTGTGGTCCTAAATCCCCAGGGGAGGACCATTCAAGGCCATGGGTCTTTAAGAGAGCACCACCCCATCCTCTTGGTTCTGAGTTAGGTGCCAAGACCTGCTGGTTTATGTTCCAAAGAGGGCGATTCTTCATGCTCAACACCACGTGTTGCTCTCGCAGCCATTCCCTGTGATGCTGGCTGCTTCCTGGGATCCACATAGCAGAAACCCATCTTTTCTCCTTTCAATATCAGCGATAAAAGAGTTTGAAATATACTTCTGAGACACGAGACCTATCCACTCATGCTTCAGTTGCTAGCTTTCTCTATCATGTCCTAACATCTCTGCATGATTTTCTCTGTAGGGTGGGAACCTATGCCAGAGACACGCCCTCCTGTGGAGATGAAGGTGAATTTCTGTCACCTTTCCTCAGAGTAGCAAAGAGTGAGTGGCACTGAACTTGGCACAAAGAAGACCTTTTATCAATATTTTTTGAATGACTAGGTAAGAAAAATCTAAATGTGAAATCTGAATCAGGGCACCTAAGTGATATTATAAAACTTAAAATTTTATACACACACATACACACATAAAATTTTAAGGTTTTTTTCTTTAAGTCATTATTCTCTAATTAACCACTAGGTGTGGTGAGACTTTTTGGTGAATTTGCAATGTGATCCTTTTTGAAACAAATTCTAATTGTATATTCTGTATTCTAACTGTAATATATATGTCTGTCTACATATATGCGTGTTCATACATATTCTATCAACATACACTGTTTGGATTTAGCAGTGTTTTAGGGGACTTGTGTTTTTTTAATGTTTTTATCTTGGCCACATTCAAGAAATTATAAATTCATATGCGAAGTAAGTCTACAAATCTACCCATTATCCAGCTGCAGCTTTAAAACATGCCCTAATTGATAAGTTTTCAGATTTGTTTTAATGGCTGAGTCTCATCTGCGCAGCCAATTTGGATCATAAAGCAATTCCTATTTCAAGTGTTCAGCCCAAAAAGGGAACACAGTGGGTCATGATGAGTCACACTCAGTCACATTATTTCATTCTCTTGTCAGACAAGGTTGAGGATTGCCTAGAGGGGCTGTTATACCTCCAGACCTGCAGGTCCCTAGAAAAGACTGGGGCTGTTTGAGAGATTTATTTCAAGCAGAAAGCTTCATACACGGGAAATTCTTGTTTCCATTGTTACTACTACTACTGTTATTCAGTTGGTATCTGGAGTGGGTTTTGGGGGTGAACTGCAGGTGCCAGTCATCTCGGAATGGATGGAGATTAGACTTGAATATTTCCATAGATTTTCCTTGATCAAAGATACCGTGATAGAGCTGACAGATATTTGCTCAGAGTAGATTTGAAGCTCAGAGGCTCACAAACAAATGTGATCCTCTAAAAGGCAGAAACAAACTTCCTGTGAAACTAGGGCAAAATTTCAATCTTATAACATCAGCTCTTGGTAGGAAGATTCAGTTCCAGACCTTTGTACTCTCTTCAGTTCAGTTTTGAATGCTTAGAAACATTTACTGTAAATACCCTCAATAATTTGTTTTAAAAATAAAAATATACTTTTAACAATACCCTAGAAATTTCAGGAATACCCTAATTTTGAAAGAAATGAATCTGTTAATTGGTCATAAAGCAGAATGATGAGCTAGAGAGCTGTTTAGGAATATAAATTCAATTTTGAAATATTATTCTTAAAACACCAGAGAAGAAATTGAGGAAGCAACATTAATTTTATCTTCCAAAGTCTGGTCTGGGAAATCAAGTCAAGGCCCAATTGCCCGCCATCATTCTCATTCTGGTTCCTTGTAGGCATGTCTTTGTAGGCTGGTTCTGAGACTCACATTTGGGATGTGAGAGAAGATGAGAAAGAAGAGGCTTCTCATGGGTCTCCAGTTCAGATTTTATCACAGTTCTGCATTGATTAATAGGATCCTGTTGTACAAAGTAATATTTTTTTGTCCTCATGCTGCTATTCCTTTGGTAGCACTCTTCTGGGAAAATTGTGTGTTGGCTCTAGGAGGAGTCAGGAATTTATGGGTCCTTAGACTTTTCTTCAATGCCAAGTCTCACTCTTTTTTTATTTCTATTTTTGGGGAGGAGTGAGACTTTATTTTTTTAATTTTTAAAAATTGTCAAGTTATAATTGCCTCACCTTTTCCCCCATTGCTCACCTCTGCTCTGTCCCCACTTCCACAGTCAACTCCCCTTCAATTGTCTGTGACCATGGGTCTTCTATTCAAGTTTCTTTGCTTGTCCTTCCCCTCTTTCCCCTGTTATCTCCCTCCTCCTTCCCTTCTAATAACTGCCAGTTTGTTCTTTATTTCCAGGTCTCTGGTTTTATTTTTCTCATTTGTTTGTTTTGTTGATTAGGTTACACTTATAGGTGAGATCATATGGTATTTGTCTTTCACTTCGTGGCTTATTTCACTTAGCATAATGCTCTCCAGTTCCATCCATACTGTCATGAAGGGTAGGAGCTTCTTTCTTTCTGCTGCTTAGTATTCCATCATTTAAATGTACCACAATTTTTTGATCTACTCATTTACTGATGGACACTTTCGCTGTTTCCAGGACTTGGCTATTGTAAATTGTGCTGCTATGAACATTGGGATGCACACGTTCTTTTGAATTGGTGATTCAGTATTTTTAGGGTATAGTTCCAGCAGTGGGAACTGCTGGAACTGCTGGATCAAAAGGCAGTTCCATCTTTACTGTTTTGAGGAAATTCCATACTATTTCCACAGTGGCTGCAGCAGTCTGCATTCTCACCAACAATGCACTAGTCTCACTCTTAATCATTGATATTAATTTATTTTATTCTGTTCATCCATTCTTTCTTATCACCTCTATATCTGGCTCCTCCTAAAATCCCAATTTTTCTCATGTCTTCAATGTCTTCTTTCAAACTGAGTTTCTTCTTTATCTTCTAATATTTGGGAGTTTGTCATATTTGAAAAACAACTATAACCTAGTGTCCTTTATTTAACCTAGATGTTCTTTCTTCCTCTCTACACTCATATTTGTCTTTAGCCAGACTTCTCAAACAGGAGTTTTCTAATAATGACCTTTCTCTTAGCACTGGCTTTATTCTTATTAAGCCCCTTGATCTGGTTATCACTCAACTGAACCCTAACAAACCTGATTTGTGCTTTGATTTTTTTTATGTAATCAGAGGGGAGGAGTGTAAGAAACAGAAATGGAGTATGTCCTATGGGACAGCTCAAAAATGAGCAGCTGATAAAGCTCCTTTACACCCTCTGGAGGTTGCTCATTCCACCCTCTGGAACCTCACTGTCTAGGGTGGTAGCTACTAATCCCAGGTGACCATTGAGCGATTACAATGACTACTGTGACTGAGAAAGTGAATTTTAATTTTATTTATTTAAATGTTCAAAATTGATACTCAGTTCAGTCATTGGAAACCTTTTCAGTGTGTTTGGAACAACTTGGGTACATCAATTTACTTTTTCAACTGCGTATTTTGTAGAATCTCCATGTAGATTAAATATTTGTGATACAAATTTAACATTCAAATTGGGATGCGTAGTAGTAAGCAGATTTGAAAGACTCAATACTAAAAGAGAGAATGTGAAATATCTCAATAATGATATCTTTAAATATTTTATTACAGATTGAAATATTTTATATTACATTAAATAAAATATGTAAGTCAATTAATTTTACCTTCTTTTTTTATAACTTCTTAAATGCAGCTACTAGGGAATTTAAAATTATATATGTGAGTCACATTATATACCTATATTTTATTGTTCTAGAAACAAAAACAGGCCTGATTTCTAAGTCTGGGCCTGGGCTAGAGGTGTAAGTTTGCTTCATGAGAAAAAAATGACATCCCTCCTACTGAAGCCTGTAGGAGAAGGGAAGGAACTATGAGAAAATCAAGAGTCTGAGGTGACAAGAAGCTACATTAAAAATACAAGGTGGGGCTTGGACTAAACTAGGAGGAGTATTAGGTGAGAAGCAACAGCCCCAGAAACCCTCTGTGGGTGCAGCTCCCGCAGAGGAGAAAGAAGTCTGCATGTGGGAGAACACAGCTCTGGACACTGTGACGCAGTGTGGCCAGCCAGCTGCAGGGCATGCATCCTTTGAACTTTGAAGCACATGGACTACCTGGGAGTTGGATAAATTTTATGAATGTGGAAAAAAGTATGTTGTTGTGACAAACCATGGGGTATTCTTTCTCTCTCTCTCTTTTAAACCAAAGCAAAGGCTTCTAAGGGCTGAGCCAGAAATAACTGGTATGACCTTCATTTGTCCCCTTGCTGGTGGCCTAGGACAATATCAGTTGTAATCTTCAGCAATTTGATGGGATGTTCTAATGTTCTGGTATAGTAAACTCATTCCGCTCAAGTTAAGGGCAAAAGCTTTTATTTATTTTTCTTTTTAAATGAGCTTTGACTTGACAGTTTATTGAGACTTTTTATAACTGTACTACCTATTATAAATATAGAAAACCTAAAACAAATCAATGAGGTACAACTCGTCTTCAAGGGATCCCTTGAAACTCTACGTACCCTTGACACAAAGAGTTGTTTTATACTGTAATAAAGACTATGAGTGTGGTTCTCTGGGGCAAAAGTAGGAGGTTCAAACTATTAGAGGCCTTTACTAGCACCTCAACAGGGATTTCCAAAGGTAAGCTCTGGTATTGAGAGGTGATAGTTACTTATGTAAATAGTCCAAGGATGAAGTGCTTCTCTTGAGAATCAGAAAGATCCCATTTATTTCAAATATCTAGAATCTTCCTGGTCTTTTCTGATGGTCTGTCCTTTTTTTTTTTTTTTAAGGGAACAGGTTTTTAATGAGTACATATGCATTTGTGGAATCTGAGACCTGATTTTGCTTCTTACTAGATGCTTGACTTCAAGCACAGCATGTAAGCATCAGGATCTTCAATTTCTTCATGTATAAAATAAGAATAATATTACTATCTATGTCTTGAAGTTTTGTGGGGATTAACAACATAATGTGCATAAACTTTTTAATCACAATACTTAGCAAGAGCTCATAAGATGTGAAATTGTTAATAATTATTATCTGTTAAACACCCCATTGAATAATTTACATTTTATTTCCTTTAATCTCCATACCCATTTGGTGAGGTAAGAATTCTTATCCCCCTTTTGTGCACGAGAAAACAGAGGTTCAGAGCCATAAACTATCATGCCGGAGATTGCTACATTTGATGGCGTGATTAACAAGCATAAGTGGTTAAGAGCACAGACTGAACTCTAGAGCGCTGTGATGGGAAATAGAGCATCTGTCTGTCATAGTGCTATCGCTCAGATCTGCTTAAAAACGCTTTTACATGTTCTCATACTTATGCCAATGCAGGTGAACCACAGTAACTTCAAGCAGAGACAGCCTTTATGTAGACCATTGTAAACCTAGGATCATGCCCCTTTGATATTTCTCTTGCGAAATGCCAGCCTCCCCCTGTGGCTAGAATTCTTACTGCGTGTGACTGACATCGAACACATGTCCTGCTGCCAAATGTACTCTTTTCCTTTGGATGGGCATCTGGGTTTGGAGCCAGTTTTCATTGCACTTGAGAGATGTGATGTCAATCAAGATTATATTGCTGGGTGAGATAAGTGGGCAGAGAACTCGTTTTGGAAGCCAATTCACAGAGCTTTGGGATTATACCTAGGCTGGGAGATTTAGCGGAGATCTCAGGTGTTCCTTGGCTCTGTGTTGCGCCAATCTGATGTGTTGCAGGCAAAGAACTTGTTTTTGCCTTTTAAATTATGACCTTTCTGAAGGCCAAACCTTGTCTGTAAATTCAACCAGACCTGTCATAGAGAACACCAAATGATATATATATACACATAAGTTCTGTAGTGTACTGAATTTGAGAGAACGCCTTGTAGACTAAGATCATTCCAATATTGAATGCTTGGGTTTCTAGCATTTCTACATAGAAGGCAATGAAAAAAAACCCCTCAAGATTTATGCTCAAACAATTATGAATAAATTGAACGTTAAATGCCTGAACTTTACAACCACTGAATAAACATAATAACAATAATATGGCAGTCTTCAGATTTTCAATATTTTTAAATAAGCTTATCAAAATTCTGCTTTAGAGGACACGTTGCTATACCAGGGGAGGGACTGACAGATGACAACCTGCAAGCCACAACTGGCCAGTTGCCTTTTTTGTTGTTCTTATAAAGTTTTATTGGTACACAGCTGTACTTATTCATTTAGGAATTGTCTGTGCCCTTTTTATGTTATAAGGGCAGAGGTGAGTTTCCACACAGAGATCATGTGATTTACAAAGACAAAAATATTTGTTTTCTGGGCCTTTACATCTTCTCCATTCTGTCCTGGAAAACATGCAGACAAATGAACGTGACAATTTTCCAATAAAACTTAATTTAGAAAAACAGGTCATGGGCAGGATTTGGCCAAGCCCTGGCAAATTGGAATACGAAGTCAGACATTCATACCACCTGTGAGCCAGAGAAGCAACACGTCACCTCTATGAACCTTAATTCGCACACCTGTAAAACAGAGCCATAAAGGCTCAGCTCACGTGACTGTTATGAAGCTAAAATAAGAAAATGTATGATCAGGAGCTAGCGCCCATGAGATAGTCTCTAAGTGGTAGCACTGTTTTATTTAACACCTCATACCCACAGACTACCAGGAATTTACAATTAAAATGTGGAAAAATATCACCTCTACCAAACACCAAAAGAGGTGTTTGTCTCACTAAACTGAGACAGAAAAAAAATGTTTAAAAATTTAAAAACATGCTGAGTTTATTTAAGGACTTCAGTTTGGCCTTGTATGAATTATACATTGGTAAATGAGAAGAATGGAGTTAAAATGCCATGTCATTTCAACATCACAGACTTCTCATTTAACCCCGAGTTTTAAAAAATACACTGTGTTAGATATATTTTATGCTCTTAAATACTCAAGAATTGAATAATGTAGTTTTACATCGTCTCATGTTTCTCTCTGTTCAGAAATATCTGTCATATCATTTAGTTAACTATTCCTTACAATCACTTTTAAAAATTAAGCATCAAGCACCCAAAACTATAAAGAATCTGTATGCATGTTTGAAACCAGTGAGAAAGGAAAGTGTTATATGCAAATGGTGCCTGCAGTCATTGTAGGAATGTGGATGTTGAACCTCATCTATCACAAAATTGTGAATGAATGTGGGGTTGTAGGGTGTTCTAGTTCCAGTAGGCATAATAATAACAATGATGATGATGATGTCCCTTTTATTCATAATCTATTTACTTTCTCTTCTAAGTATAGTGTTGGCTACTTTCTTTACCTCAGTAAAATCAAAAACATCTGGTGTAAAATAAAGCCTACATTGGAGCCTCATGAAACAGACAGGGACACCTTAGGCAAACTTCTGCCTCAGGGTTGAGTCAAATCTTTGTTTAGTTGTGTACACTTGCGCAAGAAGCCTTGCTTGTCCATTCCTCCAGTGCCTTCCCATTTAGAGGGAATAAAATGCCCAGCAACAGTGTTACTGTAGATGTTGTTAATAGAGTAAGTATGAGTGGCTACACACTGGTTACTGGATCTCAATAAATTTCATTCCTCGCCAGCATCTGTATCATTGGAGACTAACGGGTACAGAGCTATGATTCTCAATCTGGAATATGGGGCAATCAGGGGCAACTGGAGCCTCAGTTCTGACGATCTCATCTTGGAGTACCTGTTTTACTTAAAAGTTTAACTACGGAGTTTAGCAACACAATTTAGAAGAGAGCTGAAGCATTTTCATGTGGAAACAAATAGTCTTCATTTGAAAGAGCAAGTGAAATGAATGGAAGCTTGAAAAGTAATGTTGAAACTACAAGGAAATTAATGGTTTGTTTTGACTAATAGGCAGACTCCCCTCTGTTGTCCTCGGTGGAAAGGATACGTGAGGCTCTGGGAGAAATAATGTGCGATTTGGAGTTTGAAGATGAGAGTTTGTGCCCTGGGCTCTGCTAGCTTCTTGTTCTGAGACACTGATAACTTGCTTAATCTCTTCACCTCTCAGTTTCTGCATCTGCAAAATGGGAGTCGTGTATATCTACAGAGTGACTCGAGAATAAACAGTATTAGGTGAAATTGTAACCAGAGAGAATTTCTGAAATTTCTGTGAACAGTAAAACGGTTGAAAGATCTAAGTTTTGTTATGGGTTGGTGAATCCTTCATTTTACCAGTAAAACCAACTGAGAAGGCAAACTCAAGGGAGGCCTCCTTTTTTGAGAAGTCTGTTGTCTGCTTGGAGTCCTATATTTTCACCTTACTTTAAATACCTTAAGCTTTTTATTTTTAAAGCTGAGTATGGATCAAATTAAATCTCTCTTGATTTCCCCATCTGTAAAATGAAGAAAATAGAAATTACCAATTACCTCAGTGATTGTTCTGAGAATTCAAAGGGCATACTGCATAATGAGATTATCCTGCAGGGGACTTTGCGGTTCAGCTCTCAAAATTATAAATCCCTTCCCTTTCCTCCCCTCTTCTACCCCTAACTTGTCTCTTGCAACTTTCTTCCAACTTGAAAAACATTCTAGAGCCTAAATTCCATTATAATGGGTTTTGGCTGTAGCCCTGGAAACTTGCTTCTGCGTGACATGGCCTTAAAAAAACCTTCTTGTTCAAAATTATATATTCACCAATTACTTTGAAGAATTTTCTCTGATTAGCTCTTTCATGAGGATGTAAAATAAGGGGATTATGGGAAGAACACTAAACAATTCAATTTAAACCCTTCATAGTGCTAAGGAACAGATCACTTTTCACTGGTTGGGGACTCTGAGTACTCGAAGCTTAAAGCATCGTCCCTTTTTACAAAGCCATTGGGGACTTTTCTTAAGTTTTCAATTTTTTTTAATGAATGTCATGAGCTTTTAGGGGCCCTCAAATCCAGCATTTTCAAATTACTAATTAATACAATACTTTATTTGTCCTTTCATTTACATTACATTTTGTCGAGTTTAAATTCGTCAACAGCACCTGTTACTAACCTTTTACAGACCCAGCTGGATGATGGACTTTTTAGATTTTTGTCCAAAGCACACATGTCAATTGCAGATAATTGACAACAGATTCTACTACACATATTTTTAGAAGTGGTTCCTTTTTTTTTCTCTTCAGGCTAAAATGTATTGGATACTTACTAGATGCTAGGTTTTCTACTAAACCTAAAATACATTTCTTCTATTTTAGTATTTGATGTCTCACAACAACCACTAACTAGATATGGTTGTATACTTTTTTTACATTTTGCCGAAGGAAATTGAGCTTCAGAAAAGTGATGTTAAAGAAATAAAACTTACATAAGATTGCTCAGAGAGTAAATTATGTAGCTCAGTTAAGGTGGGTGACTATAATTTTCCCCTATACCCCAACCCCTCTTATGTTAAAATTCTTCAATATCTTCCACTATACTTTCCTTCTCCACCCCATAACTTTTATCATTTGAAATATGGAAAATCAGCCCAAATACCACCCCCTCCCCCAAAATGTGTGGCAGCCTGAGGCAAGACAACAAACTGAGTGTCAGGTTTTTATAGGATAAACCTCATCTCTTTAGCGAGGGCTGGGAGCTGGGCTGTGCATCTCTCCTATAAAGTTTGTCCAAAGCCCATGAAAAATGAGTTGACTCCTGGCAGCAAAACCTGAAAGGAACACAGTTTCCCAACGAGGCCCACTGCCTTCCAGCCGGAAGTCTCTCCAGTTTTGTCTTTTTGAAGGGACAATGGCAGAGAAGGTGCTAAGGCTGTTTTCTGTACCCTCACAATTATTGCCTTTCATGTCAGGTGTAGTGAGGCATATGACAAAGAGTAAAATTCATCTCTTTTGGTGTACAGATCAATAAGCTTGAACAAACGTGTACAAGTTACACAAACGTGAAGTATTCACCAGAAATCAAAGTTTCGGGTATTCCCATTAGACCCAATGTTTTCTTTTACTTTTTTGTAGTCAACCCCTGTCTCTAATCCCGGGCCTTGAAGCTACTGATCTAACCTCTGTCCCTAGAATTTAGTCTTTGGCAAAATGTTATATAAATGGAATCATACCTATGTAGCTTTTTATGTGTTGCTTTTTCCATTAAGGAAAATCCTTCTGAGATATATTTAAGTCATTAATATCTATCAGTAGTATTTCCTTCCTTTTTATTGGAGATGTATTGCATTATATAGATGTAAAACTATTTGAGCATTTATTACTTAATTGCCCAGCAGGATTATGAATTTAATACAAAGTGTGTTTAACTCTGTAAGAAAGTGTCAGTGTTTTAAACCTATGATACCTTTTTTGCTTTCCCACAGACAATGGATGCAAATTCCAGTTGATCCCCATCCTCATCAGAATTTGATATTGTTGGTTATTGTTTTTGTTTCAGTTTTTGTTTTTTGCCATTCTTATAGGTATGTTGTGGTGATTTATTTTAATTTTGCATTGCCATAATAATGTGGGTCATTTTTTTCAAGTGTTTATTTGCTTCATTTGATGACATTTCTTTTTCTTCTTTTTTCTTTCTTTCTGTTATTTTTTCATTTGTGAGAGTTCTTTACAGGTTCTAGATATAAGTTATTTATCAAATACATTTGTTGAAAATATTTCCTCTTAGTTTGTATATTGTTTTTTTCTTTCCTAAGCAGTGTCTTTCAAAGAGCAGAAGTTCTTAATTTTGATGATGCACCATGTACTGAGATTGTATTGAATCTATAGATTCTTTTGATATTGTATTGATGTTGTAACAATATTTAGTGTAACAGTCATGCATTAAATCTTTGTTTGTTGAACTTCTGTCTTGCTAAACTTACTTATTAGTTCTAATAGCTTTTCTTATAGACACTGAGATTTTCTACCTAAATAGTCATGTTGTCTGACAATAAAGATAGTTTTAATTATTTTTCATCTAAATGCCTTTTGTGTCTTTTTCTTGCTTTTACTATACTGGCTAGGACTTCAGTATAATATTGACTAGAAGTGAGATTAGATATCTCTGACTTATTCCGGATCTTGTCAGGGAAATAATTCAGTCTTTCATCAATAACTATGAAGTTAACTGTAGATTCTATGTAATGCCCTTATCAGGTTGAGCAAGTTCCTTTCTGATCTTATTTTACTGAGAGTTTTTGTTTTGAATGGATGTTAAATTTAGTTGGATGACTTTTTTGCATCTATTGAGATGATCAAATGGTTAGTCTTTATACTATGTTGACAGGTGATTTGCACTTATGAATTTTTCATTGTTCGGTCCCATTCGTTCATGATGTATTATGCTTTTTGTATATTGTAATATTTAGTTTGCTAATGTTTTAAGGCTTTTTACATTTTTACCTTTGAAGGATATTGGTCTGTGGTTATCTTCCCTTGTAATGTCTCAGTCTATTTTTAGTGTTAGAGTACTCTTAGTCTTATAAAATGAGTTAGGAGGGGTTTAAACTAAAAAAAAAAATACTAGAAAAATTAAGTTTGAACTCAACTTGAGTTTCCTTTTCTCATTTTTTTTTGTTTGGTTGGTTAATATTTTTATAGTCTTTCAGCCACAATCTAGATTACAAGCCAGAAGAGGAAACAAAAGATAAAAACAAGGAGGTTTTTGCAAAATGATCCATAATTTGACAAAATAACATTTCCAAGCATTGATAATATGTATAAAAAATAAGAATAAAAAATAGAGGGAATGAAATATTTTGATCTTCATTATTAAAATTTCTGAAGGTGAATATATCCAGCAGTGATTCTACATTGTTAGCCTAAGCAACACGCTGGTGTAAGACTTCGAAGGTTTTGTCAAGACCACCAATAAAAGTATTTACTGTGGCAAAAAATGACATGACTTATTGAATAAAATATGGGGAATTCAGATAAAAGGGTACCTCTTTTTTTAAAAAAATGTGCTTAGCTCTCAGTTATCATTATCAATTCAGGAAGGCAATCTTGGAAGAAGTTTGGGGGCTGGTATGTGACCTAATATCAGAAAAGCCTTTGAAATATTTCAATAAGATTACCTTCATATTTTAGGGAAAATTTTAATGTAGCCCTTGGGAATCGAGATATTTTTCAAAGACTTCTAAGTTAGTTGCATTTAATTCTCCCCAGAGAAGAAGGAAGAATCATAGAAAGAAGACATGCCTCTGACCACAGTGGCCATTCATCTGTAACGATAAATCAGACATTGCTGCCAGCTGCCGATAAGTATTATGAAAATAAAGGAAGCGAAGTTGATGGCCCAGAGTGTTGGGGAGGAGGTACTATGCTATATAATGTGGTTGGGGAGGGCCTCTGTGATAAGATGATGTTTGAGCAGAGATTTCAAAAAGGAAGAAGCAAGCATACAAACATTTGGCTATCTGGAAGAAGAGCATTCCAGGCAGAAAGATCAGCAAGGCTGAAGGCACTGAGGCAGTAGCATGCTTGGGTTATGTGAGGATCACAAAAGGGATAGCAGGGATGGAGTTGGGGTGAGGAAGTATCAGTGGATAGGGTCAGAGAGAGACTAGGGACCAGAACATATAGGTCTTGTAGGCCCACAGTCAGGACTTGTGATTCTACTCTCAATGAGACTGGAGCTTTTGAAGCCAAGGAGTACATGAACTGATTTACATTTTAAAGGGACCCATCTATCTGCTAAAAAACAAACACACAAACAAAAAAAAACATAGACTAGCATGCAAGGGTGGGAACAGGGTGATAGGTTAGCAGGCTATCACAATAATTTAGACTAGATATGACTGTGGTCTAGGCCCAGGAAGAAGTGACGAAAAGTGTTTGGCATCTGGTTTATTTAAAAAGTAGAGCCAACTAGGTTCACAGATAATTTGCTATGGGGGGAGAGAGGACGAGGAGTCAAAGATGATTCTAAGGTGTTTGCACTGATAAACTGGGGCAGAAGAATTGAAAATTACTGACATGGGAATGACTAAGGGAGGAACAGGATTCTGGAAGGGTCATCATGGATTTGGTTTTGGATATGATAAGGTCAAGATGCCGCTTAGATATCTGAGACTGCTCAACAGCTACATATGAAAAGTTAGGGACAAGTTGGATTGGACTGAATATATGAATTTGGGAGTCAACATTATGTAGCTAGAGCTAAAGAAGAAGGGAAAATATTAAGCACAAATCTTAATAAGAGCCCAAATTTGCCTTCACTCATTCCTTGGACCTTGAAATTCCAATTGTGGCTGGAAATGCCTGGTGGACATGAACAAGGTGAGGCTGACACAAATCACATTGGTAGTCTCTGTGTCTCCTCCTTGAGCTTAGTTTCTTCTGTGGTTCAGCAAAGTCATTCCATGACTTTGGGCTTTTTTTCAGCCCACAGTACAGAGGCCTCTGAGAGTTGTTGTGAATCTAGGTTTATTAATGTTTGCAGAAGTGCTTTCAGGTCCTCTGTTAAGAGGCATTATAGAGAAGCAGAGGGTTATTATTAAGGATGACATTTGCTCATTGTGATTAAAAATGACAAAATGAAATTTCAAGTGCAGAAGTCAACACTGCAAATTAATGTATAAAGGTGTCTTTGCGTATCAACATGCAGCCAAATGAGGTCCATCTGTATTATAGATTTTTCTAGTTTGCTTTTAAATGAGAATTGGTTTTCAAGTGGGGAACGGAATGTAAGCAGACATCATCAGAGGCCAAAAATATATCATTTCAGCTAATTGCATCTGTTTGTGCAATGGCTCCCCCCCCCACCTTTAATTTATCACAGGCTGCAAATGGAGCCCAGAGGAGTGTACACCGAGACTGTGTCCACATGGTTTTATTTACCATTACACATGGAATTTTATTGGGCTATAAAATAAATGAATTTCAGCTGAGGCAATTAGAACAATACTTCTAAGGCCCCTGCACAGATTAGAACATGTCCCTGGGCCCTTCTCTGGAAGAAGCTTGCAATACGCAGAAAAGAAATGGGGCAGGGGCTTGACAGGAATGATGGGACATTCTTACTCGTATTTCCTCTTTCTATCTCAGAACTTGCTGTTTGTTACCCCCCCAAACGAAGTCACCTGCAGCCTGCATTATAATGGAGGACTGGCCGACATACTTGAGCTGGCAAATGGACTTGGCTGACAGTGTCTGAGAGAAAACTGAACTTGCTTTTGTATGGAGATTGGGAAGAGAAACAGAAGACTTTAATTGGACATTCATTTGCTGAATTTTGAGTGTCTCCCTCTTTCTTTTAACCTATTAAGGCAATTTTTTTTCAGTGTGTTTTGATCCACAGTTCAGCATAAGTGAAAAAAAGCTAGAAGGCAGTAGTGTTTTTGAAGGCTTCACCATTTCTTCCAGCACCACCACTTCATGCCCAAATAACCCTGAAGACGTTTCTTCACTCCGTTGCTCTCAGGTGTGTAAACAAAGACTTCAGAATGTGAACTTCCTCTCTGGATTTCAGTGTGGCACCAACTCCCTAGGTATCAGGAGAAAAGCATGAGTTAGAGATAGGATCTTCCCCTCTTCATCTCCCCACATAAGCAAAAGAAAGTGACAAATGACTATGACTCTGTTTAATAATTTTGAACCTCTCAGTTAGATGAAGAATTAAAAACAGGTTCTAGAGATGTGAGAAGAGGAGGTTGGAAAAGAATTTTTTTTAAAGAGCTATTGCTGAATCTGTAATTCCCACCATGCCTTGGGGAGAGCATGGCCCTGCTAGGTCAGAACCGTACTCCCGGTGAAGCTAAATGCAAGGGGTCACCCATAGAACACGCACAGTTGCACACCCCGGGCTTATGTCTGAAAGAGCAAAAATAGATTGTGGGATGGGATCTGACTGTGTCCTGGGTCTCTGGGGGGAAATACGGGTTTTGGTAGAACATCTGAAAGGGTATTGTTGTGCTGTAACTGTCCAGGGTGTAACTGTCTAAGGTTACATTTCTGAGGACCAGGGGACTATGTGGCGGGGAGAGAGCCTGCAGAGAACTGTATTAAGCAGTGCTTGGGACCATTTATGGAAAGTGAAGGAAGGTTAAGGAGACCTCAGCAAAGAGAGGAATGAGGTTACCACTGGATGCCCAGTAATGTGTGAGAAGAGAAGTAAAGAGATAGGAAAGATCTTTTTCAGAAAATCTCTTCAGAGTTCTACTGAGGCATTTTTCTAATTCCAGGCAAAAGAGTACCCAAAATAGAGATTCCTGGTTCAGGAAAATGTAGGCGTGCCCAGAAGTGTCATGTTCCTGCTGTGCTTTCACCATCCAGAGGCGAGGTAGATTGTCCCTGCCGAATTTTAAGAAAATGGTCAGAGATGTGACAAAGTTGTTTTCTGTCATATTCCATTTGTCTTGTTTATTCGATACAAATGTTTTACATGTGGAGTGGGGTTGAAGTCAATGCAATTCTACTGAATCAAATAAACATGTATTGAGTGCCCTTAATATACAAAATCCCAGGAGATACAAAGGTGAGTAAGGTAACCTTACATGCTTACTACCTATTATCCTTGCATGTTGTTACCTTTGTTTGTAGACATCTTCTGTCCCTTTGGCAGTCTGGGGTGTGTTTTCTTGATCTCCACAGCTTACCCTTCCGTTGCTCTGTTCTGAGTTACAGAGGGTTGGCTCTTACAAATTGAATTTCCCAGGCTTCCCATCGGGATGATCAGTGGCAGGCACTCGGAGAAGATTGTGGGAGATGGGGAGCGTTAGGAGAGAGAGAGAGAGAGAGAAAGAGAGAACACACTAGAGCCTTTTATATAAAATTTGCCTTTCTGATTCAACGGAACTTTATAATTTCTATGAAAACAAAAATTGGCTAATTCATGTGTGCAGGGCTGGCTACATCATCATTAGAACCCAATGCCAGACAAAAATGTGGGGGGAAAAAGCTTTTTTCTTCCCTCTACGGTCTCACTCTTGTCCTGTCATGGTGTTTGTTTTCTAATTAATATGGTAATCCCTCTAGTGCAGAGATACTAAAGGGGCAGGTATAGATCCTCATAGGTACCAAGGGACGAAGCCTATGACTTAGCAGGCACACATATGCACTCGCAGGGCCAATGGACTGGGTTCCCTCTCCTGCCAGTTGCCAGACCAATGCCTCTGGAAGTTGGGCTAGGCATCTACCTACCCCATGGGCTTGATGCCTCAACTACCAATAGACAGATGACCCCTCTGCTGAAAGACATTACCATAGCTGTGCCAGGATGCATTGGATAGGCTGACCTCTACCAAGGTGCACAGTGAACAGGTGGATGAGAACCCATCCTGGGGAGGTCACTGGAGGTCAGATCACATAAGAGCTGAATCTCTGAGTCTCTGGTGCACGCTTCTTTGTCTCATTGGACTTCTCTTATAAAACACTAATCTAAAGATAAAATTGTTAAGAATTTCAAGACAGTGAGTGCAGAGCATAAAATCCTACTGCAGAACCCTGTGTGACTGCAACTCGTCACACGTCCTTAAAGTAGGCCCTGCCTGGTGTACTGTCCACTGTGCCTCCCCCACTTGTTTACAAATACCAGATTATCAATAGCTGACTATTGGACAAACAGTCCAATGAATGAACATAAGAATGAATGAACAAATAATTGAATAAATGAGTGAGATAACTAACCAATTAATCAGGCGTACTCAATTATCTGTTGCTTCAGTTGAACACCAGAAATAATCGATCAGCAATTAGTTAGCATTTATTCAGTGTCTTCTACAATGAGATACTTGTAATGGCCAACGAGAGAAATATCAGGGTAAAGGTGAAAACAGTTTGTTGTATTTCCTCAGGGTCCAGCCCAGTGTTCTGCAGCACAGGTGAAGGAGAGAGAGTGAAGTGCTTGGCATAGGTTCTTTTTGGTTTAGGACCCAGAAGACACTGTGCTCTCAGCTCAAACATAGTCTTGTGGATTCTGTCCTGCCTTTATATCTTGGCTGAAGAGGATTTGGGGACCTGTGGGAGAGGCAAGAGGGACTAATATCTATTATTATTTTTCTATATACCAGATAATATCTTGGATGTTTTTCACATATTGTTTTGTTGTATCCTTATGTCAACTGAGGCTTGTGTATCTATACAACCAGTGAGGATATAGAGCCTTAGAAAAGTCAAGTATATTAATTAAAATTTCTCACTTGTACATGACTGTCAGGGATTCTAAACCTGATATCTTTCATTCTAAATTCCTGAAGTTTGGCTCTTTCTGAAAATAAATGAATGAGTGAGTAAATAAATACATGAAAGCTATAAAATGATGTATGTGTGTATGTATGTTTTGACATTGGTATACATGGTCTTCCAGCTTTTGCACAGATTCTTCTTTTAAAAAATTACATAGGTTGCAGTGAAAGAATAAATGATTTAATGATAAAAATAGCAAAAATTCAAAGTATTTTTTGAAAACCATCATTAGGACTATTTAATATCAACTGAACTTTCAACTTATTTAAACAAAATATTTAAAAGAATCACTAACCTAAGTATGTGCCTGCCTGCCCTCATTTCCTACTTGAACAGAATTAGAATTTCTTCCTTTACTAATTATTTTCTTTTATCTTTTGAAATCTGGGCAAATGATACCTCCGGGGTATTATAAGCAAATTATATACAAATAGTAATGAATAGTTCTCCCTGTCATATTTTTGGACTGTGAGTTCTGCCTGAGGTTTCATTGGATGGATTAATTTCACCTAAATACTTTTACAAGAAAATGTTTTTATAAGAAAGGGAAGATTGTTCATCCCTTACCAATTCTGATCTGTTTTGGATTAGATGTTATAAATGATCAAATGCCACATTTGCTTTTTGGTGGAAAATTGGTATTATGTCTCTACCGTTTTCTAAAATGGCCACAACTTTTATCAAGTCCTAGAAATATTAGAATAAACTATTAGAAACATGTCAATCACAACATTTTCTCCCTTCCCAGAGTAAGTATTTATTTGGTGCAGTTTCTTTACAAGGCTTTCTGTTGGGTGCGGGACACGAAGTGTGGAAGCTGGGATTCCAATTACAATGTGAACCTTCTTTTTATGGAATCTACAGTTTAGTACATAAGTATCTATGAGGAGAGCTGTCATCTGATAATACCATCTTAGTCCATTGGGGTTGCTGTCATAAAATACTATAAGCTATGTGGCTTATACACGACAGAAATTTTTTCTTCAAGTTCTGGAGGCTAGAAGTCAAAGGTCAGGAATCAGTATGATCAGGTTCTGATGAGAGATGTCTTCTGGGTTGCTGACTGCTCACTTCTTGCCACATTTTCATGTGGTGGAAGGGATGAGGAAGGCCCCTGGGTCCCTCTCATAAGGGCACTAATCTCATTCATGACAACTCCACCCTTATGAGCTAATCACATCCCAAGAGCCTCACTTCTATATACCATCATATTAGGGTGGAATATTTTAACATGAATTTCAGTTGGTAGCAAATGGCTTCCCACAGACAGGTACAGAAAGAAGCTCAGGAGAATTTAGAAGTGAGAAAGATTGCTTCTAGCTGGGAGATTGGGAAAGACTTTGAATAGGTTATGAAAAGGAGACAAAGTAAAAATGCTAGAATTAGGTCATTTCCTTGAGTCAAGGAAAAGACCCTTGAAGACTTTGTAAAGCTCATTTTTGGAGGCAGAATGTTGTATGTTAGTTGTGTTTGTTTTGGTCTTTGAACTTATGGGAGCACCTGAGGTTGGTGAACAAAGGGCCTGAGAATTCCAAAGTATGTATTTCCAGTCTTCATTTGCTGATTTATGCAAGATTTAGGAAATTGCTTTATTTACAGGCTAGCAAGGTCCTATGCGATAGGAGGGTAGTTTATTCATTGTTCATCCAGTCACTTACTCATTCTTTCACTCATATAATCTCTGAAATACATGAATTGATCATCTGTTGTATACAAGGCACTGAGCTAGATACTGGGGATGGTGTGGACATTGTGGTTAATTGAGTTGTTGTTCTCATAACATGCAGTCTACAGCTTTGCTACTCTAAGTGTGTCTGATAGACCAGAACCTTCAGCATCACCTGAGTTTTTGAGGAATGCAGAATCTCTGACTGCCCTAGCTCCACTAAATCAGAATTCACATTTTTACTAGATTCCCATGGGATTCATACACATGTTAAAAACTGAGAGGTTGAACTTGCAGCCCTAAGTAGAGCCAAGCAGTCTGCAAGCTAAGATATCTTGGTCATATCCTCAAAAGAACAAGGAAAGCATATATAAGGATATGCAAGGATTTTCTCTACTGAGAAGGGGCTATGGGTTTCAAAAGAAACTTCACTTAAAATGACTAACCAAAGGGAAGAACTAAATCCCAAATTGAACAAACTTTAACAATAGAAAGACTGACAAAACTGATGAGCTAAGATTTTTTATTTTTACTTTAAATGAGACTGGAGAGAAATTTTAGAGTCCCTGCCAGCAGCCTAATAATTTGGGTCCCTTGAATTAAGTATGATTGGCCTTTCTTTCCTTGCCAAGAACTTGTCCTTTGTTCATCACAACTAGTGCAAATGTTATTTATTCTTCAGCAGCCAGCTTGAATGACACGTTCTTCTTAGAGTCTTTCTCAATAATTCAGCTAGAACCGATTTTCCTGTCCTTTGATTATCCCTGGCAATATAACCTGTACCTCAATGACATTTATGTATTTCTGTCTTCATGTGCATATGTGCAAGTTCATGACTATTTCTTTCACAATAGTACCTTCAAGGAAAACAGCTGCCTGCCCTATCTCTAATAGTTACAGCACATGGCAGAATATCATGCATACAATAGGTCATCCGTTGTGCTTCTGGAATGAAGCGTAAATCAAGATGCATAAATCACTACTACATTTGCCTATATATTAAAATAGGAGATGCAAACACATTAACTATGCTTTGACTAAGTCAAAAGCCTTGAAAACAACCAAATAATATTGTTCGTGGTCTATATGTCATTAGCAGAAATGATATTCTCAGAAAAATCTACCCTGAATGCAAACTCATAATTAGTAAGGTCCTGTTCATGACTGCTTCCTCTTTTAGAAATTTGAAAGGTGTTTTTTCTTTGAAGGCATTGGAACCATCCTCTCCTCTATTGCGATAGTCAGGTCTTGAAGATGTTTATTAGGTATTCTAAGTTGTGGGGGCGACTTTGCCCTCAAGTCCCCCCGTCCACCATAGATGAAAGTAAACACTACCAAGACATGATCTGCTTGGGGAAGAGAGGTGGCCAGTTTCTCAGAGGAAAAAGGCCAGGAGCTCCTTCCTTCAGGGGCTTTTACTGGGTTGTAATACTCAGGAATACAAGGCGGCAAGGATCAAACAGTAGATAACATTTCAAAGAAATCTGAGGGCTTAGTCTGAGTCAGTGTCTCTCAGGAAAGGGGGCTGCAGAAACTTTGGGAGACATACTCATTTCCGGCTCGGACCTGTAACATATGAATGAAAGCACTCTTAGCAAAGCAGGTTTCACAGGACTTTTAGGAATTCTTTCTTATGCCTGATTTACCCCTGATACTACTCTAGCAAGGCAAGGAGCTGCATCGCCTCCCCAACATAGGTTTTCAGGCTTAAGTAGACTAGAGCCAGAAAGCGCTTCTCCCCAATGACATGGGGACTCAGGCTATGTTAGAATAGTCAGTGGGCAAGGGTCCATTTCTCCCTCTTTGTCACAGCTCCCCACCCAAGTCCTTCCATGATGGCCTCTCAAATGATTGTGTCTTTCTTAGGTTGCCCCTTGCTGTGAGGAGTCTTACCCATCGAGGACATCAACCATGCTTTGGGGGCAGGGGAATGAGTTGAGGCAGCATTTGCTACCAGAGACAAAGTTTGTCTCGGTTTGTCTCCTGTGGCTCGAATTCCGGACATCACTCACTCATCCTTAATCATGGGGGTAGTTACAATTCCTGAAAGCAGGCAGAGCAGTTCCCAACACTAAGTAAAAAAGCTACTCCTTAAAACACACTTTTCGTCAGCTCTGACTGATCTTTATCTATATTTTAATCCATCTCTGAAGCCTTTCCTGTCACTGGCTTGTGTTGTGACATTAGCCACCTTAATGCATGGAATGGACTGGAAAAACTTTGTTGGACTGCATCACTGTCCCTGGCTCTTTTACAAGCATGTCTCCCCTCTTCTTATGCTTCCTTTTCTCTCTCTCTTCCCCACTCTCTCTCTGAGCAACTCAGAGAGGCGAGAGAAATTCTCTCTCAACCTCTTACATTAAATAATCCCCAACTGGTGTGTCAACAACCTTTTGGTATTCTCTGTTTTGTAGTGTTTTCTAAAATATACAGCTTCTCGCCCTGGCTGGTGTAGCTCAGTGGATTGAGCACGGGCCTGCGAACCAGAGGATCGAGGTTCGATCCCCAGTCAGGGCGCATGCCTGGGTTGCAGGCAGGTTCCCTGCAGGCCAGTTCCCAGCAGGGGACGCACGAAAGGCAACCATACATTGATGTTTCTCTCCCTCTCTCCTTTCCCTCTAAAGATAAATAAATAAAATCTTTAAAAAAAATTATTAAAAATAAATAAATAAAATAAAATATACAGCTTCTCCATTCTTGTTCTTTCATATTTGTAGCTTGTCATGTTACCTGTCTGTACAATGATGTGTAAATACTTAGCTGAAGGTGACTTATCTCAGATGTTGCTTCTCCCACGGAGGGAGCAGAGGAGAAAATCAGTCTTTAATGAACTCCGTGCTAAAGCAGATTAGCTGTTTGCTTCGGCTAAGATGGATAATGCTATCAACATTATTAAGTCACTAGGTCTGAATCTCTCTCTGTACAGATCCAGTGTGAGAAGTACTATGAAGACCCCTGTCAATCCATCTCACCGATGTATTATAGTGTTTTGCCCCAAATCTAAAATGATACTAGTCCTGATAAAACAGTTGACTTTGTTATCTATTTGGTTTTCTTGCTTCCAAGTGGCTTGACCTTACCTACTGTCATTTGACAATGGGTTTTGTTTCTCAAAGGGTTCATGATGTGCTAGATGACCCCTGGTTTGTGCAGTTACTTAAAAAAAATGGAAACATCTCTAGATTAGTGAGAAAGTTCTTTTATAACCTCTTATTAAGAAATTCGATAAGTTTTTTGTTTGTTTGTTTTTAGACATATAAGATGCATCTCTGGCCCATTTTTGTAACTGTCCCTACTAACGGAACCCCTCAGGTTAGAATATTATGTAGAATGTTCTGGGCTGTGATGGCAGGAATGGATGGGATGAGCATACCTTCCTGGAAGACATCGGGGGAATATTTCTCACAAACATAGAGACTTGTTACTGAAACTCTCCAGAGAAAAATCAACAATCTAGTCAATTTAATATATGAAATATTTAGGAGGGATATAGGAGGTTGGGAAGGAGAGTCAAAGTAAAGTTTTCAAGGAATATAATAATATGGTCTACTGTAGGCTAATGTTTCCTTTACTCACAACAGCATTCTCCTGCTAATTACCCAAATAACCCATTTCATTCACCTAAAAAAAATGAAGTGAAAAATCAAGTGAAAATTTGAAGAAAAAGCTTTCAGCATTTCAGTGGCATACGCAGTATTTCATTTTTCTGCCTATGGAGATTATAGTAAAAGTATACCATTTTTTCTTCTAATACTATGCAGATTTTTTAAGGTTAAATTTGTTTCTGGGTAGTTCTGTGTAACTTGGGAGCCAATTTTGCCTTCTGACTTTTTTTTTTTTTTTTTTTGCTTTGAAACCACTTTAATAATTGGTGACAGCCACTTGTGCCAGGGGTGCTTACTGACACTTATTTGCTGACATGCACAAGTTGGAATGACCCCTGAGTAATCGAAATTGGAATTTGCCTCCTCTGACTTCTGACAAGAGGTAGGAGTTGAATATTTGCAACACAATGTCCGGTTTTTTTCACAACAGAAATGTGCTTGTGTTAATATTACATAGTGCAGAATTCTTTTATTATTAGAAATAGGCTGTGTGGAGAATTAGGAATGAAAAAAATAAATGGAAAGGTAGAGAATTGTTCACTGACTTCTTCCTGTATTGACTTGTCAGGAGAAAAAAACATTAATGGATACCCACATTCTTTTATTGTGTTTCCATCCTCAAAGAAATGATGAGCTGTGCAAGGAAAGAAAAAGTTCTCTCCAGTATTTTATCTGTCATTTATATACAAATAGGCCTCTGATTAAAATACATTTTGGTGGCTCTGACTGTGGAGAATTTATCTGTGAAGAAAAAACTTGAAAAGAATAACGTCTTATTATTTGGTATTATCATGCTACAGGTCCAATTCTTTATAGAGTTCTAAACAAACTATAGACTTGCTAATGTTTCTTTTCTTATGTGGCTCACATCTTTAAAGGAAAGCTTAATCTGAAGTTCTGCATGCTCTTTTTATCTGTTTTTTTGTGTGTATGTGTGTGTATGTATTTTATAATTTCTTCTAACCGTTTCTCTTTCCTTCCCTCAGCAAGACTTTCTCTTTTCTAAAGAATTTTAATCTCTTGAGGTCATAAAACTTTTTGATGCCTCCTGCTATACTTTAGGTGAATTCAGGGTGCATCTTTTCTTGGGGAGGGGGGAGTAGTGAAAAATTGTTCCTTGCCAAACATTACAGAGTGGGAGACTTGAAGGGACAATTATACCAGCACAGAAGTCTCTCTACTACAATGGCCAGGCAGTACTCTAGATGCAAAGCAGTCACCCCAGTACCTAATCTGATCAATGACAAAGATTTGATTGGAAGTTTTTACATTCAGTGGGTAGCCATGGTAGGTATGTAATCTAGAGCTTTGCTCCTCAAATTGTGGTCTGTGGACCCATAGCAATGACATAACATGAGGGTGTGTTATGAATGCAGAATTCCTAGTCCTCCCTGAACTGCTGAATCAGAATGTGCATTTCAACAAGACCCCTGGGTGATTTATATAAGCATTAATATTTGAGAAGCACTGGTCAAGACAGATTTCTTTCCTCCCTCAGCACATTTTCCAATCATAATATTTATAAAATGGCACTAATGATAATTATGCAGCAAAAGTCACACTGAGAGCTTTATGTTGCATTGTTTCATTTAATCTTCACAACATACCTGGAAAGTTCCTCTTCCTGTCATCCTTGTTTGACAGGTATGGCACAAAGGCTCAGAGCAGGTCACACTGGTGAGCATTTACTCAAGGTAACTGAGAAACAGGTGTTCTCCACATTGCTTTGGACGGTGTGTTTTGAGATGACCAATTTCTCAACAGATTTACACAAACTGGACCCTTTAGAAACTGACTTATGAACAAGAATACACTTATCTCCTTATAATGAAAGAAAGTGACTGGCACATGGACCAGACCATTGGTTGTGGGCATTCTCAGATCATCTCTGTTGGAGAGTCTGATGAGAAGGCAGGGTAAATCAGGAGGTTTTTGTTAGTCTGGAATTAAAATGATGAAAATTGGCTGATAGTGGGAGAGTAAACTGATGATTCTAATGTCTAATGGTATCGATAATGATAACGATGTAGCTATCTCCATTCTGTGGCCATGGATATGCCAAGAACACTGACAGCTTGACTTCGATCAGGGATGGTGCCCCTTCCCCTCCACAGAGTTGGAATATGACAAGACCTCTTGCCTCTGAATGAATCTTATTCTTACATCGACCATACCATTTTGTTGTCAGCTTTTAGTGCTCTGGAATGTTTCTCCCTCATCAGGGAAACCATAATTTAATCTAAACAACTTTTGAACGTTATATAAAATAACGATTCTGAGTTGTTTTTGTTCACTGCATCAGTCTTTATATACTACAATATTGTATGGGTCTTCTAGCAAACAGAATTAAAAGTATTTATTCTGTGGTAATACTTTTTAATCTTCCTTAATAGAGAGAAGTGATTAAACTCAAATTCAGTTGCTTGAGAAGTAGATCGAGCTGCATTAACGGAAGTCCCAAGCTCCTAATAAAATTTAAGATCTTTTAAAGTGCTCATTCATTTGACAAATGCATTTTTTATACCTATGTGCCCGGCACTGCTTTAGGCACGTGGCATATTAGGTAAGCAAAATATGCAGAATTTCATAGAAATGAGATTCTCATAAAAGTGTACAGAACATTTTGTAAAAAGCACAACTAAGAAAATTGTGTAATACGTTAAAATAAATAAGTGATATGGAAAAAGTTAAAAGGAGAGCAAAGGAAGAAAGAGTAGGAGAGCTGGTAGATGCCAGAGAGTGTTATATAGCCTGGTTAGGGTAGACCTATTTAAGAAAGAAAGTATTGGATAAAGAATTGAAGTAGCACTAACCAGGCAAATATCTGGGAAAGAGCTTTCAAGTTAGAGATGATAGCTTCAACAAAGGCCTAAAGTGGGAGCGACAAACAGTAAAGAATTCATTGTGGTTGGGGTAGAGAGTAAGAGAAAGCAGTAGACCGAATAGAACCAAGCAGCCAAATCATGTAGACCTTTGTAGGCTCTGAAAATATTTTGACTTTGACTCTGTATGAAATAAAAGATCGTTGGTGGTTTTGAGCAGGAAAACAACTGAGTTTGATTTACATTTAGAAAGACTACTCTGGAAAATGTCTTGGAAATAAGCTATATAGAAAGACAAGAGCGATGTCAGTTAAGCAATTATCCTAATTTTTGAATGAGCTAATGGTGACTTGGATCAGAGGAGTAGCAGTGGAGACTGGGAGCAGCGTTCAGACGACGGGTGTATTTGATGGTAGAGCCAGTGTTTTCTGATGGATTGGCTGTGGGGTGTAAGTGACAGAGAGCAGCCAAGGTTGACTGCAGGTTTTTGGCCTGAGCATTTTCAATGATAGAGTTGTCATCAATTGAGATGAGGAAATGTGTGAATGTGAAATATTGTTGCAGGAAAAAAGGATAGATGAAGAATGCAGTTGTGAACATACTGAGTTTGAAATGCCTGATGTATAATTAAGTGTAGGTATTAGTAGACAATTGGGTATATGTGTCTGAGATATGCTAGAAAATATAGGCTAAAATTATAAATTTAATACTTAGGAATATATAGATGGAATGTTAAAGTCATAAGATTACATGAAATCACACAGGGCAGCAATTTTCAACCGTTTTCATCATCTCATGGCACACATAAACTAATCACTAAAATCCTGTGGCATACCAAAAAAACATATATTTTGCTGATCTGACAAAAAATAGGTATAATTTTGATTCCTTGACACTGGATGGTTATTATTGTCATTTTTTAATTTTACATTTGTCTAAGGGAAAAGAGGTCAGTGCCCCTGAATAAATAGTCGGGTATTGCAAGTTTTAAAAATTCTTGAAGCACACTATTGTGCCTTGGCATACTGTTTGAAAATCTCAAGTCTAATCTGAAAGGCCACGTCCCTCACCAGTAAAAGACAGTGCCCTGCCCCACTGCCACTGCCGCGTCTGCCCTGTCCACGTGGTCAGGGGCTCTATGTCCTTGTAGGGAGTAAGTTCTAAGTTACGCTCACTCATCTATTTTTCTTTCTCCAAAGTTTGCTTGTCAACTCCAGTTTATTATTGTCTCCTTTCCCATGCTCTTACTAAAATCTTAGAGGAGTTTCTGAGGACAGTGCTTATAGTGCTGTGTGAAATATGCCATTGGTAGCCAGAGGTCTTTAGTCATTTCAAAAAATAAATGTCGACCTCCTTGTTTGAGTGAGAATGCATGTGCACCAGTAATTTCAAGTTAGTAAATAAAGATAATATACTCATATACTAGATTTACTGTAGTTTTTATTAGTAGACTATATACAGTATTTATTTTGCATTATACATATAAACATGCATTTACTCATTTATTTAAGAGGGAAATTAACCAGAGAATTCCGGTAACAAGCACACATAATTTGTTGGACTTCCTTTCTCTATACCTTTGTCTAATTCCATTTCTTAACTTGAAATATTGGGTAACCTTGTCTATACTTTATCACTATCAACTTTGTAAATAAATAAAGAATCTTTGCCATTACAATTTCAAAAATACAGCTTTATATATTGGAAGAAAATTCTAATGAGCAGGAGTGGTTAGCCTATGATATTTTGGTGGTAATGTAGAATCTCTTTGAAATTTAGTTGACCAAATGCTGAGCTACAGAAAAATTTACATGAACTTTATGTCAAATGGTAAAGTCTCCTAAGAGTTCAATAACCAAGATATCCCCTACCGAGGACTTGTTCAGACAGTTTTCATGCCAGCAAATGTTTTCTGAAATCAATGTCCTTCACCAGTAGAAGCCAATTCTTTTTCTTATCAAGTTACCACTGACCATGTTTCCTTCCTGTAGTATGTGATTCAGATAATGTCCTTGTGGTTGATGCTTCCCAAATAAATTTTCTTTTGATTTCCATACAGACATTTGAAAAGTCTATCTCTACCTCCATTTCCCACTTCAGCTCCCTATGCATTCCAACTCCAACCATTTGGGAAGCATCTCCAACGTGTCTCCAAGATCATCATTTTAGTTCATAGAGGAGTCAAGTCATAGGTGCTTTGGTCTTAAATTAAAATCTATATGCTATGAAAGAGAGAGCAAGAACTAGAGTAGGTGTGAATATAAAGGACATTAAAAATAACTAATAATAGGTGATAATTCCAGGCATGGACTTTAGCCTGGGAATCCGAGTCAGAGGCAAATGAACTGATGCTCTTAGCTGAATCAGATGATACTGGCAGGGAAATCTTGGGAAAGGGTGTATGAATGATTTTATGGGATTCTCTGTCTTTAAAAATCAGACCAGGAAGAAATCCCACATTTTCTAGGTAGCCATGAAAGTGGGTTGATCTTTTTTAAAAAATAAAGTTTTTTAAGAGTTTATTTATTTATTCTTAGAAAGCCAGGTAGGGAGGGAGAAAGGGAGAGAGACACCAATGTATGAGAGAAACATCTATCATTCACCTCTCCCATGCCCTCCCCCTCCAACTGGGGACCTGGCCCACAACCCAGGGATGTGCCCTGACTGGGAATTGAACTGGTGACTCTTTGGTTTGCAGGCTGGCACTCAATCTACTGAGTAACACCAGCCAGAGCTAAAGTGGGTGGATCTTTGGAAATAGAAACCTAAAAAGAGAGAAATTAATGTTATCTTCATAATTATACACATGAAATTATGTATAGTGCTCTGCACTGCAGAATTTTAGTTCTAAGACAATAGAAAAATCCACCAAGTTGTAAAGAAATATTTAAATTCCAAAATAAAATTTCTAAACAAATATATTTTATGAATGATTAATTTTCAAAAAGTGATATTGACAAGATAATATTTTTACTTGTTATGCCAAGTTTAGATTCAAACATCTTTTTAAAAGAAAGTTTTCAAAAGTCAAATCATGAATTTCTATATGAAAATCAAAACATTTAAAAAATTTTATTTAATTCATGAACCAGGTACCAAGCAGAATAGGAAGGAGAATGTTCAAAGGAGAATTGAAATGTTAGACACGTTTATAGATCAGAAATATGAAAACAAATGAACAAATGCAGGTGAATGTGGTTTTACCCCTTGGGGAGGTGGGGTGAGGAGAGGAGGGTTGTTCCTCCACCAGAAAGAATTCAGTTACATATCTGTAGACAAGAATTATTTTGCAATTGCAATTAGTTATTATCATCATTATTACGTTTTAGCCTCTGAAAATTGATTTTTGCTGCTGGGCAAGTTTACTGTGCCCTACATTGTGTGGTCCTATAATGTCAGTGACATGGCAGCTGACAATAATTTTTTTTTATTCTACAAGAATTGGCAGCTCTATTCCGTCAATTGTTATATAGAGAAAATTGGGAAGAGGTGTTTTTCGGAGGAGAATGGAGTGGTCATCAATATTAATACAAAATATTTTACTCTTAAAGATAAAAGATAAATGTGTCAGAATATTAATCTGAAAGAGAGAGAGTACAGGGTTGTTTGTTTCTCCCCCAAGGAAATGCCTGTGACAATGAACAACTGTTAAGACTCAGACCTTAGAATGAGGTTATGTTTTAGGATTTGTAAGTGGAATATTCAGGTACACCACAGACATTTTTATTTCCTACACAGTGCTGCATGGCTAATCACTATTTTAGAGAGGGTGACCAAGCTTGAACTGCTCTATTTAAGTAAAATGGGTCAGAATTGGAACTTCCTAACCCTCAAGTCTCCAGTGAATATCCAAAGCAGTCAATTGTTCATCAGGATGGGTTGTTTGATGGCCTCTTGACACTGCTCTTTATGATTCCACAAAAAATATGGTTAGAATGGTGTTGCCGCAGGTCAAGGGCCTTACAGGCTTACATAATGCCAAATGATGAACAAGGTGTATATATTTTTAAATGTGGTCTTTCAAAATTTCCCAAAGAATGGAGGAAATCTAGCCTTGCTGCTGAATTCTGTGCTAACTCTGAGGTAAGGCAATTCACTCAAGTTTTCCTATCCTTAGTTTATTCATCTCCAAACTCTGGGTGGTTGTATTGAATGAATGAGCTCACTTCTGCCTCTAATAGCCCTAAATGAGAGTTCATAGTCTGGCACATCTGCATCTAATAGGGGGCAGGTGTTAGCATGCAGGTTCCTATGCCCTTACTCTAATCTAACAAAGAAAATTGAAAGTGGGGGTGGTTGTAATTCAAGAATTTGTATTTAAAAAAAGAAAATCTGTTCAGGCAATCCATAAGCACATTTATGCCCAAGAACTACTTTCTGTGTCATCAGGGTTCCCCAGTGTTAGATATGAAGATATTTAATTCTTACATAGACTTGAGAAATATCACATGGAGAAAACACCAAGACTTAAAATAGTAGCAGTGTAAGAAACTTGACCCATTTGTTCTGACCTCCTTTCTTCAGATACTGAAGTTGTAATGATTACAGACAAAACCTTGCTCACATAGCCCTGGCTAGTGTGGCTCAGTAGATTGAGCATCAGCCTACAAAGGGAAGGGTTGCCAGTTCAATTCCCAATCAAACCACATGCCTGTGTTGTGGCCCAGGTCCCCAGTAGGGGGCGCTCAAGAGACAGCCACACATTGATGTTTCTCTTTTTCTCCCTCCCTTTCCCTGCCTAAAAATAAATAAATAAAATCTTTTAAAAAACCCCCAAACCTCGCTCACGTAATTTTTGTCAAGTTCAGATCTTACAGCATTTAAAGTACTCCAGCATCCCCATTATTTTGGCATTTCTGTTCCTTTATCTATCATCCTATCAGATAGTATGACAAACAGAGCAGTGACTGAGCCAGACAATAAGATAGAAGGAATTGGTGTGTTCTTGGTGGGAAAAACATGTCATCATGTATAGGTACGAGGCACACATAAACCCACATACTTATACAAGGACATGTGTATTGCTCCTCGTGTTTCCAGCCATATTCCTGGGCTGTGCTTAGTGTTAAGTTTTTTATATGATCTCACATGTATAAAATATGGGCTAAAAAAATTGAGAGACCCTGAGTTCTGTTTCCCCAGGAGAGAAGTATCTGCAAAACATTTTGGCATTTGAAGTTCTTTGAGTTGATACCTTTGAAACATTTCTGTGAGGTGGGCAGCATAGCTACTACCATCCCCATTTGACCAATGAAGAGTTTTAGTGCCCATAAACTTATTCAGTCTGATACTGTGATAAACTAGAATTAAGTCAGGAATCATTTTCAAGTCTTGTGACTTAGAATCTAGTGCTCTTTCTTCTATACCCTCTTCATGTCACAGGTCAGAAGGTTTTCTGTAGTTTTCTTTAGTCATCTGATAATCAAAAACCTCTGTGCACACAGAGTGAGGTAAGCAAAAGTTTATCACACTGACTTTATTGATAAACCTTTATTCATACCTCCCCATTCTGTTGGCCGCTATACGGACCCCATGGTATAAAACTTCTAGCAGAAAATAGATTGCAGCAAATTCGTTGAAGGGATCCCAGGGAGAGGGAAAGCCATAATGAGGTCTTGTTATCAAAGATAACAAGTGAGCTCTTTAGTGTATTTTCTAGTCCCGATTCCTTCCGCCGCTGCTTCAGTTTAGACTCTGTTCCGTTTTTACACTTGATCGTAGCCAACAGGCTGAGAAGCAATCTGTTCAGTTTTTATCTGACACATAGTAGGTACCAGAAAACCAAAATTTATCAAAAGAAGAAATGTCGAATTGGTTTTTGCCTCCTTTCTTTTTGGGAAAGGGTTAGAAGTAACCCCACCAGGACTTGAACCTTGGTTTGAGGAATTCATAGTCCAACTGTTTCATCACCACTCTATGCTGTTCCCAAGATCATTAGTTGTTTTTACAGCCAACCTAGTAGATTTAAGAGGCTGGCGTTTGCAGCATCAGCAAGGGGCTCTTTAACAGTTCAGATTTACTGATTGTAAAATGCAGCTTTTTACAATCTCTGCACTCATTTGGCTACCATGCCAACATTTTCTAGACAATAAAATTACCCTTTGCAATGAGGTTTTTAGTAAGATCCTGGTACTTTCTGAACGTTGAGCTGCTGCTTATTATTTTATTTGGACCAGGAGCTCGCAAAGAGAAATCTTTAGGCACTGAAGCCCCAACCCCATGAGGACACTGGCGTGGCCCTAGATATGGCTTGACGAGTCATCCTGCCCTGTGCCTGGGGCTCTTCCAGAAACTCTTCAATCACTCCTTTGGGGAAAGGAAGGCTGTTTAAAATTCTTTTGTAATCTGCAACCTTCTCCGCAGGAGAGCAGCCTATGGAGATTAGTGAAAAGCAAGCCAGTCAAGCGACTTTTGTTTCCTTTATTCAGCCAGGTCACCTACTAGCTGTGATTGGCCAGGGATGTACTATAATTAGAACAAATCCCTTTTGAACTTCAGCACTGTTATTAATTAAAGACACTAATATTTTACCAGTAACTTTGCTGACCACCAAACACCCCCTGGTTACAACTTTGCTTTCTAAAAGGGTTCAAAGTTATTTGGATTTGAAAAACAGCTTTTTTAGTTACACAAAAATAATCTATATAAATCAACCTAATAAAGACGATTTGGGGATGAGAATTTCCAGACTGATCCAGAAAGAAAACCTGTGTCCAAATCACTCTTTGTCCCTTGGCACGTGTGTGTATTCATTTATTTTTGCAATATAAACTTCAATGAATCTTAGCAATGCATATAGCCACCCACCTAAAGACTTTTGGTGGTTTGTTTTGGTCATTCAGTTAAATTTTGGCCAGTGAATTTTGAGTATAAGTAATACATGCAACTTGCCTGTCCCTTCTCTAACGAGGAAGCAGGTATAAAAGAAGGCAACACCCTCAGTTATAGTGGGCTATGAAAGAAATCTGAGTGTCTGGATACCGGGTATTGCAGAACTTCCTGCCTTTTGCATGCCCTCCTACTTCTGGACTATTATTTTGAGAGAATAAATTTATACTTTGTTAGAGATTCTGTAATTTAGGGGCTGTTGCGAGAGAAGCTCAGTTTATCTGAACATTAAGTCTTTTTCTAAAGGCCTAAATCTACAGTCCCTTTTATTGATTTAAATTGGTCTTGGTCTGAGAATCATCAAATACCCAAGAAGATAAAACACTGGGTCACAGTTGAATCAAAAGTTGGAGCATCTAAGGAAAGTCAAAGGAAATTTTTGGAAACTAGTGTGGTCAAGTGGTTAAACAAATCATGGCACCAGACATGGTGGTCCTCTAAGATTATAACTGAGCTGAAAGAATCCTATTGCTTAGTGATGCTGTAGCCACTGTCACAGAGCAATGCATTGCAATTGCCAAGAGTATTCAGTACAGTAATGTTGCATTCACCAACCGCGAGAACAAATGTCGGAGACTTTCGGGGTTCCAAAGATGTTACTTTATTGGCCAAGTTTAACCTGCGCAGGGGCGAACTCTCCAAAGTGTCCGGAGACACGGTGCCCGCAACGGCTGCAAATGAGAGTCGAGCCAAGCGCTTACAGGCTTAGGGTTTTAAGGAGGCGCGCAAGCAAGCTGGATACAGAAGCAGATGTGGCGGTTAGTGGTTGGCTCAGGGGCATAATAGGGTTACTGATTATTGGTGAGTTAACTCGTGCACTGGCTCGTGCTCCTTTACTTGATTGGTCAGTTGAGCTCGTGCACTGGGGCAAAATTTCCCTCCCTAGTGACTGTCCAGATGGCTATCTGCTTGACTAACCTTGTTGCTCTTACACCACATCCTGGAACACACCCTGCTCTTCTGGTGTGTCCCAGAGCCTCTTTGTGTTAGTTAGTAAAACACCTTTTGCTTCCTTACAGCCATGTTCTGGCTAGTTCCCCTTTGCCCTCAACAAGTAACATGTTGTACAGGTTTGTAGTCTAGGAGCAAAAAGCAATACCCTATGGCTTAGGTGTGCAGTAGGCTATTCCATCTAGGTTTGTGTAAGTGCACTCCATGATGTGCCCACAACAAAATCACACAGCCACACACTTCTAATATATGCCAGAGTAATGTGTGACTGTGTTACTGATTTGGGGCTTCCCCGAACTTCAGTTTCCTCCTCTGTGAAGCAATGATAATAATACATTTCTTGTAATATTGTACAACGCTAGTTTTTGATTCCAGTTTTTCTACTTGTTTCAGCCTGGTTTGTTTGGGGGATACCTTAGGGTATGGTCTTACTGTAGTCAGATCATACATTGTGGTAGAGAGAAGAAAGGGTTTTTTACTTTCTTTTTTATAGACTGTGAGTTAATTAATTGGAACTTTCCTATGGTTTTAAAGGCTGCTGAATTGAGAGTATGAGCTTAAAGTAGGCACTGGCCACTCCCTTCTCATCAGTTACTTCTCATCTCTTACTTTATGAAGACCAAACTTTGGAGGAACGTGGAAAGGGGGAGGGAACTGGCAGTATAAATAATCACGCTTCTGAGGGTTGGCGTCACAGTTTTCAAGAGCACTTTGAAAAAAACCGTTTCCAAAAGGCCCAAAAGCACATGGAAAAAATGGCACAGACTCTAGAGCTCTGTCCATGGCACAATCTATACCTTTCATCTTATTGACAGGCTTGTTGACAAGATTGTTCAGTGCTGATCAGAGCTAAGGGTAGTTTAGCTGACATCTCCCTGCTCTTTAGTTAGTTTGTTTTTTTTATATTTTATTTTTTTATTTTTAGAGACAGGGGAAGGGAAGGAGAAAGAGTGGGAGAGAAACATCAGTGTGTGGTTGCCTCTCACATGTCCCCTACTAGGGAAATGGCCTGCAACCCAGGCATGCGCCCAGACTGGGAATTGACCCAGCGACCTTTTGCTTCACAGGCCTGTGCTCAATCCACTGAGCTACACCAGCCAGGGCTGCTCTTTAGTTTTTAATTGAAGAAAGACTTTATAATCTAGTCACTTTTCATTTTCTCTTTGATCCAAGAGTCCCTGGGGAAGAATGATCAACCTTGAGTCAGTCTAAGGGAATGTGATCCATCTAGGATGGGTCACTGCCTTGCTGAAGAAGAGAAAATAGGAAATTATATTGCAGCACAGAACTTCTGATGACAGGCTGCACTATGACCCTTTAGTGTGAGGAAGAGCATGGGGCAGTGGGGTAACTACACTCTGTGAGCAAACCAAACTTAGTTCAAATCCTTGCTCTGTTGTTTACTAAGACTAAAACCCTTAAAAAATGTCTGCATTTCAGTGTCTTCATTTTTCAAATAGGTGATGATACTGTCTCTACATCAAAGGTGGTTTTACTTGGAGGATTGTTGTAGCGTAGGTTAAAGATTCAGTGTGGGCAAAGCATCTGAATGAGGTAGACACTCAAAGAATAGCTATTATCTTTTCAAGCCATTTGTAATTGAGGCACTTCTTATTTTGAAAAATTCGTTAGAAATGTCTTATAGAGGTAAACTCACACTCAGTCTGAGCAAGTGAGACTCATCCACTGCAAAAATAAATTCAAGAAACTTTCCAAAACCAAATGTAAATGGTTGGTTTTATTGCCTGAAACTTTGAAGTGCTAGTACTTCTGCTCTCTTTCACTGATATAAACATATGTATCTACATTTTTTCTAACCTGTGGAATCATACTACTTTCAAGATTCCTTACCTGCTTTCTCCATGTAATAGATGGTACTTCAAATTCTAATTCATTTATGTGTAAATAACATGCAAAATAACAGAAAAATTTTTGACATAAACTATATGTTGGGATTAAAAACCTCCCTGGAAGTTCAGGGCATTGTGTGACAATTTGTGAATAATATATTCTGATAAATAATATGTAAGTGGAAATCTGCCGAAATGTTTGGGGAAACATTCATTTTTAAAAACAGAAAAGGAGGATAGGATATAAAAAAAGCTTGTGAAGCTTTCTCCCTGCCATCTTCTTTCTTTCTGACATGTGACCAATGCTTAGAAATGGAGCGGGTATCCTGCAACTCAATAGGTTAAAAATAATGGAGCAAAAATATGGAAAGGGCTAAAGTTTTGATCATCATTGCACAGCTAAATCCATGCTTGAGTCATTTATTTCACTTTCAACAAATATTTATTAGGCATTTATGTGTTACAATCATACTCTTTTAGCTGTTAGAGATAGATCAGTGAAAACAATGACCAAACGTTTCTGCTTTTATGAATCTTTAATGAGAGAAGAGAGATGGAAAACAAATTTCTAGCAGGGGAGGAATGTCTGTCTGGTATATCAAAAAGATAAATTCTAAGGAGAAAGATAAAGCAGGGAAAAGAGAGGGCTAGGAGGTGCCAGGGTGCGGATATTCTACTGCTGAGAGACCCATGGGAGCCTTAGTATGTGGAAAAGGAGAGGTGACTTGCGTTCTGGGCTTTCTGTTATGCATTATAAATTAAGACTGTGAAGGCAGATATTGTCGGTGAATATCGGGGTGAGAAGGACTTGCTATGAGCAAGCAGAATTTCAGGGACCCTATTGCTCCCTGATGGTGGTGATGACGTGGCTGGAGAAGTGGTGGCCTTATTCAGAGCCATAGACCTGGAGAGCTGGTAGGTCTTCTCCTGACTATAGTCAATGAAATGTTAAGAAAGTTCACTTACTGCTGTATCACTTGCTATTACAAAAAATTGGCCAGTATTTGTATAAGGCACAGCACATTGAATGTTCTGCTGCCTGCAGCTGGAGATAGCCCTAATTAAAAGAGATATAGCAGGAAGAATGAATGGATATTTACAGAGCATGTACCAAGGGTCAACCACAAGGCTAGTCCATATACATGTCACTACTTTTGATTTTCACAATAACCCTATGGGGTATATACTTTTACTACCAGTTGATAGCTGAGAAAAGTTAAAAATTAGTCAGTAAAAAGTTAAAGTTTAGTCAGTAAGTGGTAGGCTGAATTTAAATGTAGATATTCATATCTAAAAAGCATTCCTGCCCACTCTTATTTATTTGGAATAATAACAACAACAATAATAATGATAATAATGTATTTTCCACACGTCAAGTGTTTTGCTAGACAGTGAGTTGAGATGTAGTATGACAAATAAAACAGTTTTAATTCTCAGGGAAATCTAGTGGCAATGAGGACAGATACCAGCATCATTTAAAAAATTGTTTAGCTAGTTCAAACATTTATGGAGTACCTGGTGCGTTCCAGAACCTGTATAAGGCCCCAAACCAATTCATAGAAGACTGTGTCCCAGTCCATGCCTGCTTCATTCATCCATAGTGAAAGTTAAGGTCCCAGCCCTTTTCCTTAACCTCAGGAAAAGGTTTCAGGTATCTTTTAAAGAGGAAGGTGCAAAGCATGAAGGGACCATGGAGGAGGGGCTGGGTGGTGGAGAATGAAAAGGCAGAGAAAGTACTGGTATTCTTGGCAGAGAAAAGTCATGTGAACAGATATTGAAGAAGGAAAGGCCATGGAAGTTTAAAGCCAGGTGCTCCAGCGTGAAAGGTGAGAAATAACTAAGAAAGCTAGGTAGGCCCCAGTCGCAAAGGTCGTAGGGATCAGTTTAGATGGTTTGGCTTTCCTCCTGTAGACAAAAGTTTTGAACCGGTGAGTTACTGTGGTTTTACAAAGGTGGCCGGCACAGATGCGGAAGGGAGGCACATGTGACCCTGCTCACCTGCTTGCACAATGAAACCCCTCTTTTGTGTGTAATTCAAAACATTGTCTTTAGATAGCCAATCAGTTTGTTTATTATTCTGCTCAGAGACGGAAGTTTCTCTCTCAAGGGATGCACTAAGTTCTGTCCACTATTAAACATGGATAAAATGGCATCACACACTTCATATTTCAATTTTGTATGACCGCTGAAACCGTTTAATGTCATTCCCTTTGTTCCAGGAAAAATATTCAGTTAGTTATTTCCAGATAAATAAAGGGCCAATCGGAATGTTTAGGGAGCAAAAGACCAGAACCATCATTCCTTGTGTACAAATGCTCCATGCTCCATTTGGGCCGTTCCTGTATTACAGGCTAGTGATTTTTCTCCCAAATGGAAGAGTATAATGAGTACATGATATAGCAGTAAAATCCAGTGTGTTCAGTGTATTATTGTCTTCCGTTATTAAAAAACAAAACAAAAAACAAAAGCACACTCAGGCAGCTGAAAGTATCCAGGCTTCCAACATCCGTTTCTTCCTCACCAGGTGATTTTCCCAGGCCCTGGCTCTGCTGGGATCTGCCACCATCCTGTGCCTCCTTTTATGAGCCTCAGGATGGCTTTATCGTTGCAGCACTGGGCAAAATACTTCTCTTTTACAAGTAATCCAGATCCGTCAAGCTGTCTAGTCCTACTACATCAGTCACCACTTTGTAGTTTATTTGGTGACAGTGACTGCCAATAAAATAATGCTGTAAAATATTCCGGTGTGGGGAGGCTAATTCAGTGTAGGTTAATAAAGCTGCCGTGATTCATCTTGCCACATAGCATGTGGGGCCCCTTTTAGGTGGATGTGCAAAATCACGCTCAGGTTAGGTGCAATTTATGCTGTACATAAGGGTTTACTTAATTTATATATTTACTTTTTATCAGACCTACATTTGAAATAAGTATGTAGGGATGATGGAGTATATCCAGGGGTGAATTCTGAACAGGCTCGTGAACTCGGGTAATAAAACAGAGGCAAAGAGGCAAAAATGACAGCTCCGGGGGCTGCTTTATTATGCCTTCTCTCGGAATCTATGCAAAGCAGAAATGGTACCCAAACCCTTGTAGAGAGTAGTTAAGCAGGCTTTTTGAGAGCTCTACTCATGAGTATTTTAATGACCTCTGTTCAAGCCAAGAGCAATAAATGTCTCAGAAAGAGGCTGCTAATTGAAAAGACCAGTGATTTCAGAGGGATTAATATCACTGTCAGATCCGGCTTGCTTTCTCTCCCTTTTAATTTAGCCTTCTGTTTTAATTTGCAAACAGCTATGCAGATTGGAGTTTAGAAGATGGGAGCAGGAGTGACAAATAAAATACCTCCGGGGCGCGGTGGACTAGAGTTACAATGTGAGTCGGAGCTCTGCCATTATTTCCCTCAGCTCTGAACTGGGTATTCTAGTGTCTTTTATAATACTTAAAATATTACTGTGAAGATTCTCTGTCTAATCAATGATAAATTGCTCCATGAATATGCAAATTAAAATACAGTGACTAAGATAAAAGAAATAGATGTAATATAGGATATTCTTAATAAAAAATTTACAATGTAGTATATTTAATTTTACCAGCCTGAACGACAAAAATGTTTGGATCACTTTTGTTATTTTAGTTAATTACATGAGCTCTCACAGGCTCCATTAACAAACAATCATATGCTTAAGACGTTCCTACCTCTTCCAATTCTCAAATTTATTTAAGAATGTTATTTAAACCCTAGTTTTGAATTCAGCCTAGGTGCAGGGGCTAGAGAGTCAGAGAGTCGAGCAGATCTGCCCCACTATGGGTTCTGCTGCTGTAGCAACATGGGGTCATTGCTGACAATGCATCTTGCACAGCCCAGTGAATGGCCAGCACCACAATGCCTTACTCATGCAGATCCTTGTGTGAGCTGCAGGGGTGTCTGTACTAGGGCTGCCTGCAGACAGACTTAGATCTATCTAAGTAGAGATCTACACTTACAGGCAAAGCCAGTGTTTGCACGTGTAGCATCACAAGAACTCTGCCCAAATGAACTTTCACCTGCTGCTTGCACACTGTTCTAGGTCCTCAATGCTATGCCTGAGGTCAGAGCATCTCATCTCACGCTGATATCCCCTTTAGCTGCCTGGGGCCCTTTCATGATGAGGATCATTGGAGAGGCTCTAATGCCATTGGTTCTGTGGATGGATTTATGATCTATTCCCCTACCAAAAGGCTTCTCAGCCCCTCATGCAAATGTGGCACTTGTTCTCCAGCATTTTCTTTGGCTGTCCAATTTGTAGATTGCAGCATCAGTCTGTGCCAGGTGCAATGGTCCTGTTCCTCTTTGCCTTCATAGAGGGGAGTGTGTGTTCTCTTTACATTACCTAGCCAGATACTGGTAGTCAACTGTTCTTGGATAAATCATAGGTGTATACCAGGAAGACTTCTTATGCCTCATGAAATGCCTGTTATAAAGTAATTTTTTTTCCTGTTTTTATTCTATTACAGTTTTCAAATTACTTATGAGTATACTATAACTGCTTTAAGGTCTGGTTCTCTTTAGATTATTGTTAGAAAAAGTAGGTTTCTCTTTTACTATTTACCCTTAAAGTCCATGCCTGGGCATGCTATGTTAGTAAACCTACACAAATTGGAGGGAGAAGGTTACGTATTAATGAACGCACACATGTGGTGTTAGATGTTGTGTGTCAGTCATGCTTTCTGAGTCAGAAGTCTGCAGTCGGTACATGAGGAGTTCTTCACCACTTATCTTCTTCCTCCATCAGGGGGTTACATTTCAAGCCCCACCGCATCACGGCCATGTTGCCTTGAGGAAAATATTTGACTTAATAGAGCTTATTTCTCTGTCTAGTTTTAGTCATTAAATATACTTTTCATTGTTGCTGCTTCCAATATTTCTTAAATCTCTCTTTTTTCTCTCCATCCTCTGTACCATTCTAAAGGTTCAGGTCATCATCATTTCTTGTCTGAATTCTCATTATGTTCTACTAACTGTATTCCTTCTCGCCAGTCTTGCTCCTCTCAAGCCCATCCATCCTCCATACTGCGGTGAACCATCAATCTAAAGTTCTGACCTCACTACGTCCTGTTTTTCCTTTCGGTGGATCCCTGACATCCTCAGACACAGCCAAGTTTCTCAACATCTCTAGTTCTACTTACCAGTCCGGCCTATTCTTCTACTTTGCTTAACTTTTTGAAGTTTCCTCTTGATTTAAAAAATTCCTCCCAGATACTATGTCCTTTCTTATCTTCATTTTTTGGGGCTGATTTATATTTTTTCATAGAATCTCCTTTTCCTTCCCTTTGCTTCACTCCTACTTGCTGTATAAGATTCAGCCCCATTAGCTGCCCCTTTTCAATCCCCACAGTTTTGTTGGCCTATTTTCTTTTTCCGCATTCTTTTGTTATTTGATCACTATGTATGTTTCTCTGGCAGTAGACAATGAATGATTCCAGGGTACAGATTCTCTTTCCAAACTTTTCAGGTATTAGCACATAGTAGAAACTCAATAATTACCTGTTGAGGGAATGCATCGGCAATATGAAAGTCATGACATCTATCTCAGAGGTTTATCGTGAAACTTAAATGAAACAATGTATGCTGAAGCGACTAGATTCACCTTTATCACATGGTAGGCAGTCAGTATGCATTTTATTTCCTTCCACTTAAATTGAGTTCCCAAGGCACATGAAATCCGTGAAGGAGAGCTTACAGGTGAAACCATGTTCACTGTTCCTATTTCTTCTAAACACTGCTGGGCATTTTGACTAATGGTCCTCAAACTTTCCTACTGACAGATTTTTTAAAAACATTGTCTATAATGATATAGCATGATGGCCATCATATGAAAAGACAGTGAACCCTATACTAATGGCCTTTGGATCCTATGTCTCTCTTGTCATCAGTCTTACCATCAGTTCTATGACCTACACCCCAGACTGACTATGTTCTGACACGAAACAGCACTTCTCAGGCTCACTGCATGGCTCTGTGAGTTAATCTGTGGAGCCCCAGGTGGGACGAGTCCATGTAGCACAAATTAGCCAGTGGGGAAACATTGGGAACCTGGGTTGGTTGAAGTGCTTCTCCGTCTGAGTTATGTTTATAGCATTCCCCTCTCTTACTTCAATTTCTCTTCCTCCCAAGACACAGAAGTGAATGATATCCTTCTGTTTCAGAGTGTGAATTCTACCAGTAACTAGCTCTATAACTTTGGTCAGGCCTTTAACTTCTATAGCTTCAGTTTCTCCTCTACAATACATAAATGGGGTAATTATGCCCATCTCATACACTGTACAGAGTTATTGTAAGATTATGTATATTAAAGCCCTGTTTAAATGACAAGGCACAATGAGCAGGTAAGAGGCTGTTATTTCCTTTCAAGAAAATCCCTTCTCGTACAGTATTTTAATGACGTGTAGTATATGAATTAGACCTTGGAATGCCTTTCATGAATTCTGTAAACTGGCATAAAGAAAATGATAACAAATGGTAAACAATTACAACAATGTTGCCTCAGGAGGTAAATTGGGCCCCCCAAGGTGTCTTTTGTATAGCTAATTTTTGTCTTTTATCTCAATGTCTCACAGCATTTGAATACAGATTATGTATGACACATACCCAAAATCATTCTGTCCCCATCACTCCACTATTGCAGCCTTTCTAAAGAAACAGCGCTTTGAAACCCCAGGCCACATCAATCAGAAGAGGAGATGAAGGATATCCTCACCTCTCTGGGAATGACTGCAGCAGGCAGCCAGTAACTGGCGAGCACCAGAGCCAATTCTTTCAGCAAGAATTATGTGCCAGGTGGCACAGAAGCTTACAGAACCATGTGTCTCAGGTTTCCGAAACAATTTAGCTGTATGTTTCTTTCATAAAATAAAAAGATTGGGGATGGCATGGGGAGCACAGCCAAGAGGAAGGGCTGAGTTATAAGCCACTGAACCTTAGGTCAGTGTGCGCCCAAGGTGACAGCTCATAGGTTCATAGCATCGTGGTTGCACTGATTGTATGGACTGCAATGGTCAGGGTTGACAGCCCTCAAATATCTCACTTATTTCTGCAATCCTTTCCACTGAAGGATGATCTCAGCTTTCTGCTGTTTCTTCAAGATAACAGGATCCCAAGCAAAACACCCTTATTTTTGTTTTTCTAGGTAAGGAAAAGCAGGAAGTGAGGGGAAAGAGGGGTATTTCCCACTGGTCCAGAGGAAGAGATGATTTAGCGCAGTGAGTCTCAGACATTGAGCGTGTAGCAGAATGACCTAAAATACAGATGGCTGGGTTGGTTGGGCCCACCTCCTGAGTTTCTGCTTTGGAGCCTCGGGATATGCATTTTAGATAAGCTTCTAGGGGATGCTGATGCTCGGTCCTAGTACGTTGGTACCCCGACGTACCCCTTTGGAACTCCAAAAGTACCCCTAGTACTTTCAGAACCACTGGGCAAACCACAGGCTTTTTCTTTAGGGGAAAGATCAATATCTATCCAAGGTCAGATCATGGCTTTCCAAGTAATAATTTCAATTATATAGAGAGAACTTTGGAGAAGTGAATAGTAACACTTTAGTTAATTGGAGTCTAAATATAGAAAAATCTTATGAAATCAGGAAGCAATCGATAGGTTGTGGCAGTGAAGAGAGTTATTCAAGTCTCGCTTCCAAAGGCTGCTTGCTCTATCCTTTATCTGTTTTTATCTCCAAGTTGGAATGTTCTTGTTGGAGCCTTCAATCAAGGACCCCATGGTGATTTTTAATGTTGAAACTGCTAATGCTCAGTCTATGTCATAATGGATATTGTTCTTTCCTCTGGGCTAAGCAGTGCAGTCACAAAGTCTACTATTAGAAAACACAAAACCCCACTGCTACTGTGGTCTTTCCCCTGATTATAGACATTGAAAGACAGAAAGGAACTGAAGCATCATTAAGCTCAAAGAGTTTCAAACATTTTGAGAGAAAGGCTTTATTTAGATAAAAATCTTTCTCAAAACCTCAATATTAAAAACAGGTAAATATATACCCACCTTGGTAAAGCACCTACGGAGAACCCCAAATCCTCCCAGCGTATTTCTATATTCTTGATGCTAGATAATACCTGCAGTTTTCAGAAGAGACACCTAATGCTCAGAGTGAGTAAGGACTTGCCATTGTTCTGAAGGCAGTGGCAAGCCTGCCACCCAAGCCTCAGGCCTTGAAGCCAAGATCAAGGGCTCTTTGAACAATGCCTCAGGTCTTTCCATGGAATAAGCAGGAGATTAGTAACTCATAATTACTTCCTAAGTGAGTGCAGCATCGTCCTTTTACACACTTGCGTATAAAGAAGTCCGGCCCAAGGGAGAAATGCAAGAGCCAGGAGACCAGGAAAGTCCACAAGAACATGCTCTCAACAGCATTCAATATATGAAAAATACATCCCTACACAATTGGAAGCTATTAGTTGGCATCTATGTTTCCATTTAGGGGGGAAGATGAAAGTGAATAGAATGTTAAAATCTTCTAAGAAGCAAAGTATCTCATTTTAGTAAAAAAATAAATAAAACATACCCCTTAGAGTAAAATAAAAATAAATGGAAGAGGGCAGATATGCATACTCTCTTGATTGAAATTCAGAACACTGGTCTTATGAATTAGCTAAGATAGTTCTGATAAATCCATGAAAAGATAAAATATACTACCTTATTAAAGGAGAAGAAATTGTGTTTCATTCAGGACACAACTTTGAAAATATTAGAAGCAGAAACAGTAAATAAATGTTAACATAAACATGCATGTGGGGAAGGAAATTATTTGCTCTGAGTGTTAGAGTGCCAAGGTGATATCTGATTTACGCAGATTATCTTTGCCACTAGAGACACTTGGAAATCACCGCCATAACTCATATTTACTAAGTAAGGCAGGAAGTTAAGAGGTTACAAATACAATGATGAAAATTCACCAAACCCTTAGGGGTTTGTTACCTTGAGTGTGGCTTTTGAATACATCTATACATTTGAAAGATATTAACCTATTTTCCAGATGAAAGATTTTTCATGTTTGTTTTTATTATCACCACCGACTATTAGTTTAATAGAATTTCTCTTTATGATCTTCAAAAGACTCTTGCATCTTTATAAATGACTTCTCTCTTAACCCATTCCAAATAACACTTGCTTAGCAGCTAGTCATTTTCAAACAGCTTTGGGAGTTATGGGTAGTTTGAAGATCTGTTTCTTAACAGTGACTTTGTTTAAATTTGTTTTGCCAAAATGACCTTTCTTTCTGCAGAAAAACTTCTAACCCCCATGTGTCTAAAGGCTTTGAGAGTGACTCTTCTAAAACCATTTCTTAAACAATTCATGCTTTTCTGCATTTGCCTATTTTGCATTACTTATCTGGAACTTCCAGACTCTCCTCTTTTGCAGGCAAAGTTCTGCCCAACTTTGAAAATGTAACTAAAACATCTCCCCCTCTCTGAGACTTTCTGTAGGGAACGTGCTTGTTTTCAGGGATTGTTCTGATGCCTACACTTTAAATCAGCACCTAGCCTACAAATGCTAGGATGCAAGGTTTTTGGAAAGCTGCAACTGGGACGTAATCTGTTGGCTTCCCAAACTTAGAAATGGCATAAAGCCAGGGCAGTGATGCCCATATTTGTTCAAGCGCAAATGCATCAGAAAAAGTGGCCCGCAGAGAAAGAGGAGCAAAAGGGAGAAACTAGGTGAAACCAAGAGAGAAGAGCCAGTGAGATAGATTTGCATCTTTAGTTCTTGGTCATCTTTCAGAACACAATCCAATGATTTTGGAGTTCCTGCACTTTGGTTCTGGGTTTTATAAAATGTGCTTCTATCCATCCAAGAAAATCTCTGTTTTGCTTAAGCCAGTTTCCATGATTTTAGTCTTGAAAGCAAGTAGTTTTTCATCATTTATTATGTATACAACCAAGTAGAGGAAGTGCTTCTGCAACTCTATCTTAATAATGTATGCTTTTTCTATTACTATATGATGCTATAATTCTTTACTAGTCTTTTCTCCTGTTAATCAATAACACCCTAGAAAATTAGAGATCACAACTCATTCCTCTTATATTGTCAGCATCTCTTAGAGCTCCTGACCTTTAGTAGGTATTCAATCAATACATGTTGAATGAATGAGTGAATACGCTATTCAATTTATACCAAATTTTATTTTTGAAGAATAATAATAGAGGCCTATAATTAATCATAACTCTATTAACTCAGAAAAGTGGCAGAAAGATTTTGAAAGTACTTTCTCTTCTCCCTGCGTTTTCTCAAGTTTTTAATGCTTATGTAGTTGCTCAGTGGAATTCCTGTTGCTCCTCCGTTGGTTTTTTAGTTCCTGTGATTGAGCCTTAGATTGTCACTGGTATCTCCTGAACTCCCTGATGTCAACCCACTTATCTATGCAACCTGCATTTTCAAGCATAATGCAGAAATATTTGTGGTAAAGAGCCTGGAATAACAAAGGAGGTACTAGATCAGTATGGAAGTCTCCATCCGCATCTCTTTTTAAAATATAGTCCATAAAAAGAGATCAGAAGATTTTTCTGAAGGATGCAATGTTTTTGTGAGCTTTCCTCTCTTAGGTGCATTTGGACTGGGACGTTTTCTGAGTTTTATGGCAGTGGACAGGCCACAGGCCAATAAAAATCTCTGTTTTTTGTGTTTTTTTTTTGATAAAAACCCTGATGCTCCCATCTTCTTGCTCCTTTCTTGTTTCTTCTTTAATTATTATTGTAGTATATACAGTATGCATATATAAATTTGTGCACATCCTAAGTACAAAGCTCAGTGACTTTTTAGGGCCTGAACACAACGTGTGTGACCAGCATCCAAGAAGCCCTCTTTGCTCCCGTCTGTCACCAGTACCTCCCCCCACAGGGTAACCTTCATTCGTCTAACAGCATAGCTTACCTTTGCTTAATTTGTTACTGTGTATAAATAGAATCGCTCCGTTTATACTCTTCACATCTACCTTCTTTTGTTCAATGATATGAGGTCCATCCACAGTGTTATGTACTTGTTTGTGCTCATGTTTGGATATAGCACAATTTATTCATTCTACTATTGAGGGACTGCTATGAAAAATACTCACCTTCACAACTTTAGTACATGTTTTTTGATGCCTGATTTTTTTATTCTGAAATTCCCCGAAAGGTTTAAACACTTTAAGTCACCACAATAACAACTGTAAGGAAGACACACAATGGATAGTTTTCCAGAATTTTCTGAGTGAAATGCTTTGCTTAAGAAAATCTTTTATCTAATCTCTGTCTCAGTGAGGGAAAAATTATGTTCTGACTTCAAATTCTAAGAGGTCACTGGTGACTGGAATATCACCCTTGCAGTTGATGTCCAAACTGATAAGAGACAAAGGCAGTGCTCCTTGAAAAGGCAAAGTATCTGTGGTTGTTGAGAAAGCAGAATGTCACGGCTTAGTAGGAGTGGAGCTTTAGATAAGGGGATGATCTGTGACTGTTCTCTGCTTGGGAGCTGAGGCTGAGCTCTGCCTCCCTGTGTCATCATTTCTACCCAACTCCAGCCCTTGTGTATCACACGCGCATGCTTGGGCTTCTGCAAAAACTCCGCAAAAACAAAGAAGAACGACCTTTTGATGGTATGACGTTTTGCTTATTATGAATCCCTCACTCAACCCCTAACTGGGTAGGATGCTAAACTCTTAGAATCAACTAATGGGAAGAGGGTGAATTTTTTGAAAAGCACAAATATAACATTTGAAGGTAAACTCCTGCAGTATCATTCAAAATGAGGTATTTATAGGAAGGAGGTAGTGCTGGGGCCAAGTCCACCTCCTGCAATCCGCTAGGCAAAGTATTTAAGATGTAGATTTTGGGCTTCATTCCCTGTGATGAAAGTTATGTCTTTTTGGGCCCCCACATTTTTAGAACTGTCCTCTATCTGACACTAGTTCCTCTACCTCACCCAGTCTGGACATCTCCAGTGACATTGTCAGCTGGAAATATAATGTGAGCCATATATTTAATTTTACATTTTCTGGTCACCACATTAAAGAAAAAGGAACAAGTAAAATTAATTTTAATAATACATTTTGCATAACCCAGTATCCAAAATATTGTCACATTAATATAAAATCAATGTAATATTACTGATGAGATAATTTATGTTCTTTTATTTGTCATAAGTATTTGAAATGTGCACTGTATTTTATACTTAATGAATATCTCAGTTCAGACTAATTACGTTTGAAGTGCTAAATAGCCACACATACCTAGTGGCTATTATATTGGCCAACATAGTTAGTAATCTAGTAAATAGTCTGTATCATTAGATCAAAATTATCAAATAGGTTGATTGCTGAATTAGTAAGTAAATCACTGAAAGTACCTTCTCTCAGATTCTGCTTTCATTTTTATCTTCTATATATCCTTATTTCTGACGGTTAGAGATGAGATGTGTGTTACAGGTATGTGGAGGGAAACGACAATGACAAGAGGAGAAATGTAACCAAACTTCCATTTTTTAAGTATTTCCTATCTGTTGACATTTTTTTTTGTTTCTTGATATTTCCCTAACACATAAAGAAAGAAAGAAAGATGGAAGAAAAGGAGGAAAAAAGGAAGGAAATTTCATTAGAATTGAAGGAAGGCTTTATTTAGTTGAATTTAATTAGAGTGGCTTCATAATCACCTGGGGAATATTAGGAAATACAGTATTCTGAGCTCCAACCCAGAAAAAAGTTGAATGTAGTAGGGTTGGGTTGAGCCTTTTCACCAACAACCTGGGCAGTTCTGATGTGGATTGCAAAGGCCACAATTTTAGAAACATTAGGTTAGAGATAGGGCCTATGACTAGTCCATGACAAATTATAAATCTTCATTTATGTTGGGTTATTCCATGGTGAAGACAGGTGGTAGTTATTTTTGAGTGAACCAATGAGCCATAATTAGAGGGGGACCGACTGGACATGGTATCACTTGGGCAAACAAACCTTGAAGAATCAGACTATGCTTGTCACTGTCTTCTAAATGCCACCAGGAAACAAAGCTTTTCAGTGGGGTATATGTTTTATGAAGAAATCTTAGAGAAAAAACATTAATTCCATGGTCTGACAAAGAATCAGGAGCCATCAACAGGCATCATCTTTCATCTTTAGAAATTACTGAAAAACATTGCAGTGTACTTTGCTTCTGGCAGTCTCCATCAGAGATATCAAAGGAAGAAAGCTCTTCACCTCCAAAAACCTATGAGAAGCATGCACTTTGGGATGTCCACCAGCCAACATTGGCTCCACACCACCATACACTTCACCAATGCTCAAGCCACTGCACTCTGTATCCTGTGATGGAGGCAGCCATTGTGGAGTTGAGGAGGTGCTGAGGATGGGGGGATGCTCAGGAAGGCTTCCTGCAGTGGGCCCCACTGGAGCTGACCCTCGTGGAAGGTGGCAAAATGTCATCGGGGGAGGCTGGAGGGACATTAATTCAGAGGTTTGGCAGTGGGAAAATGTGTAATTATTCTGGGAAAAGTGGTCAGTGTGTCAGAGGAACAAACTGAGAGTTAAATATTATCTCACCAAGGGGAGAGTCATTGTTTTCTCTCCTGAGTCCATATTTGGGTAAAAAGGTTACATATATAGGGAGACAGTTTGTCCCAATTTGTCCCAGACAGACCTACTTTTGTGTTCCTTGCCTTGGTGAAATTATTAAGAGTGCTCCCCTCACTGTCCTCTACTATAATGTAAGGATTTTCTCTCTCGGAATGACTCAGGAAGGAAGAAAAAGGAAGGGTTGGTAGATTAGCCAGGGAGACCTAAAATACATATAACATTCATGTAACATGTGTATTGGCCCTATCATCACCTAGAAAAAGGAGTGATCCTTTATAAACACTTTCTGAAGAACAAGCTGTTTAAGTCCCATGAATCAATGCTCTCATTCTTAAACCTGGGTTAGTGATACTATTGCAGGCCCACAATCTCTTACCCCAAAATGTTAAGGAAAGGCAGATTTTGAAATTTAGCACTTTTCAGATTTTAAAAAGATTATTTTTGTACCCTCTCTCCCCAGGATATATAGCACCCTGTAATCATCACAGTTCTATTTCTGCAGCAAATGTACGAATATTCACACAACGTGGGATAAATAAGAAAGCAAGTCTTTTATAGCTTCCCATCAGCTCTGGTCATGCTTTGCCACAAATAGGTTTGAAAGAAACTTGTAGGGACACAAATTTATTTCATTTTGTGACGTGGATACTGGCCTGCGGTGTCTGAGATGTTATGGATAAGATACAAGACAAATTCACACAGACTACTGAGTCCTGTGGAGGAAGAGGGATGGCAAGGCTTCTCTCTCAAGGGGAGAGCGCCTGGCCCCTTGCCTTGACAAGCTTTTATTGGATTCAGTTTGCATAGGAATACAGAGTGTATACATAAAGCTCATCTATCATTGTCAGGCAGAAATGATTAAACAATAGATAATATTCAAAGGAGTCTGAGTGCCTATTTTGATTCAGGGTCAGATAGCTAAAGGGCCATAAAACTTTAAGGAACAAACTCGCTTTCTGCTTGGACCCTTATCATTTAAATTGAGGGTATTAGCAAAGTAGGTTTCATAGGATTTTATGTATTCTTTCTTAGGCCTGACTGCCCTAGGGAACCCACCCTTTCCAGCATAGGGTGGCACCCACCTCCAGCATTGTTTCAGGCTTAAGTCAGGCAGGGGAAGGAAGGCAGCCAAAAGATTAGGAAACTTCTTACAGACGGAATGAGGACTCAGGCTATGTCAAAACTGAGGGGTGAGGGTCCATCACCCCCTTTTTCTGTAGCCACCCAAGTCCTTCCCAGGGCCCCCCCATTATTGTGCCTGTTTTAGGTTGTCCCTTAAGGAATCTTACCCATCATTAGCTAACTGATCAAGCACTGGGGGCCAGGCAAGGTGAAGTAAAAGGAGCAGAGGCAGTGCCCCTGCCAGGGAGATAAGCTTTGTTTCCTTAGTGGCTTATGGTCCCAAGGTTGCTCACTCAGCCCTAGTCATGTGGGGGTTACAGCTCCTGAAACCAGGCAGGGCAGTTCCCAACAATTTTGTTCTTTAGACTTCACTGGATATCAGAATTGCTGATAAGGGACTTGTTTTGGAATTGTGTTTCACTCACAGTGATAAATATATTAAATTAAATTTTCCATGTACTATGCTCAGCAGAAGGACTAATGCATGTAAGCTACTAATGATGGCCAGTAGTATTATGGCCTGGAGGGACCAGAGAAAAAGTTGTGCAAGCTGACCCGCAGCTGTTCCCCAGTGTTGAATATCGCTCTCTGTCTCTGTGAAGAAACACATTTTTCCTTAGATGATCCCAGTCTCACGGTTGCATCCTCCATCACCTAGAACAAACACTGACCTCTGGTTGGTTTTGTGAGTCCAGACTCCCTAGTGCGATAAAGTGAAAATAAATAAGGCCCTATGCAAATTCTATCAAAATCCAATCAAGGAAAATAAACTGCAGACATCTGCTCACATCGTTTGAATCTTTTCTCTTGGTTTTCAAATAAAAACAAGAACAAAACAAAATAAAAATTTAAAAACACAACAGCCTGTTTTTCTTGAGTGCCTGCCAGGCTGGCATTTGAGCCTATAATCCAGTAAACAACTATTCAAACAAGAGCAAAGGAAAGGTAAACAGTAAGGTGAAGGGCACACAGGCCATATATTATCTGACTCTTGTTTCTCATTCAGAGATGTACTGTTTGGGGAGTTCACTTTTCCTGTACATAACAGTAAAACAGTGTTTTGAATCCCTTTGGAAATGGTGGTCCAGCTTTGTATCCAAATTCATCAGTTATGATTGACAAAAAAAAAAAGGGTCATTTAGAATGGAGAGAGAGAGTCATTTTAAATGAAGAGAAAGAGAGAGGGAGAGGCAGAGATGAAGAGAGAAAACATCTTGACTCTGCCTACCTGGGGGAAGCAAACATCTAATCAGCTAATCTACGGTGGCTTCCCCTTCTGAGAGAGGTTTTTATGCTATTTCTTCTGAGTTCAGCTTGATATGGCCTTTGTGTGATTTCTCCAGACAGTGAACAATTTCACACGTCCAGTGATGTGTGAAAACCACAACCAGCAGTGTTGGGACATCAGAGTGGGAACCAGGCTCAGCAGAACTCTGTAGAAACAACCTGCCTTAGTCAATTCAGGCTGCTGCTATAACAGAATACCAGAGACTGGGTGGCTTTTAACCAAAGGCATTTATTTTTCACAGTTCTGAAGGCTGAAATCCAAGATCAAGGTGCCAGCATGGCTAGGTTCTTGGGGAGGGTCCTCTTTCTGATTTACAAATGACTTTCTTCTCGTTATGTCCTCACATGTCAGCACACAGACAGGACTGGCTCTCTCCTTCTTTCAAGGACTCTATCATGGGGCCTCCACCTTTGATACTTATGTCAGTACCTTGGGAGGTACTTAAATAAGTAAACAAGTACCTCCCAAGGCCTCCACCTGCAACTATCACCAGTAGGACTTTAAAATACGACTTTTGGGGGGACCGAAACCTGTGATTCATAACACATCCCAGTAACCTTGGACAACAGGGAGCTTAGACAGAATGCTGGCTCAGCCAGATAGGCAACTCCAAGCAGACTGCCCAGTCCAACTTGGTCACTTCTGAGAGGCTGAATACTCTAGCCACACTATGATCCGGATATGCTGCTGTCCCAGTTAAATTCTCCATTCTGGACTGAATATCCGCTCAGGATGTACTGGCCACTTAGGTCATACTGAACGGACCAAATATATAGACTGGTGTGTACCTGTCACAGCTTTTCTAATCCCAATGTTTCAAACTAGTGAGTGACAGCCAAGACACACCCATCTCTGCAAACCGTATTTAACGAGGTGGAAACACTCTTTCAGCCATATGGACAATGGGAACCCACACTATTACAGATACTCCCAGGATGTTGGACTCAAGCCATTACCACCCAAGGTAACTTGCACTAGGAACTCATCACCTGGATGCACAGACTTCTGCTCAATATCTTACCGTAGGACCCCAGGAGACCTTTGCCAGTCCAGACTAAGCTGTTCCCCAAAGGGGCAGGAATTGAGCTTAGATTGTTAGGAATTCTCAGGGGCTACAATCTCTCTTCTATTTACAAGCCCCAAGACTCAGCTGGGATAGTGGAACAAAGCACAACCATTTATTTATAACACTTACATGAGCTGCTCGGTCTGTCACAGGGACAGATGTGGACCATCTTGTACTTTATTTTAAGGGGTTGATCATTAGGCACATTGAGTGTTGTGTCTGGGAAGAATGGAATTGTGAATTATGTTTATAATGAAATACAAATTAATGAAATGGTAATATTTTTATAATAACTGTTAAAAACTTCTCAGATGGCTTATGCTGTGCTGAGTTGAGCTAGTAAAATTTAATAACATAATATGGATGGATCAACAGCATGAAAATACCAGAATTTATTTAGTAGTTGGCTTCTGTTCTCCCCAAATTATTAAATTACTTGCCCCAGTTCACCAACTGGCTTCTTCTGTGTAAACATTCTTTGTCAAAGCAAATGGCCTGCCAAAATGTGAATAGTTATAAACCCATTTAGCAAAAATCCTCTTGAGTGTTTAATAACTAGTTTCCCTGATTGTTCATGCAACTGGGTAGGATAACCCTCTTCTCTCTCAGTCCTCCTCAAATAAAGTACTGATTTAATCGTAAGGGAGTGGATTTTGCACTCTGGAGATACCTGGCAATGTCTGGAGACTCCATATGATAATTATTTGGCTATTAAGGTCAATAGTGCCAATGCTGAGAAACTGTTGTACCTAATGAAACAAAACAGCAAAATTCTGACGATGCAATGACCTCCATCTAATACATGGTCCTGGAGTGACTGGTGTTCTCGGAGATGGAAAAGAGTAGGGAAAAAAAAAAAACCCTGTACAATATAGCAAAAAGTATGCTAACAAATCTTCAAATCTTCCTTTAATTCACATCGCAACCTTGTGAGACAGAGGATGTTAATGCCCTCCAAATATAAATGAAGGAGCCAAGATTCAGGAAGATTAACACAGTTTCCAAAGTTCCCTGTAGGTAATTGGTGAATTCTGCTTTTGAAGGTCATGCCTGCGTGCACTATGCTACTTTGCTGTGCAAGAACAGGGAAGACCGAATTACTGGGCTGTGGCAAGATACTGCCATTTCCAAAGCAGAGGGACATTTGTTTGATAGCCTACGGGATTATGGGTACTTACTTTTGTTACTTTTATGAATGAGGAGGAAGCAGCAGTAACATATCAGCCTTTGGAAAACTCTGCCTAATAGCCAACATCATGGCCTTTAGGATTATCATCCCTTTGCTATTCTTACATTCAGGGAGAAGATGTGTACATAACAGTACACATGCTATAAAACATCCTGCACAGTACAGGATGGTATAAAACCAACTCTAATTCTAATCATACTACTTGTTTCACCCTGGAATCATGACACTTTACCTATCACAGTTATTGTTACTGTTGTTTTTTAAATCTACAAACTTGGGGTGATAATGGCAGTTTCTGATTCAGTAGGTCTGGAGTGGAGGTTGAGAATTTGCATTTCAAAAATGTACCTGGCCGATAATGGTGATGCTGGCTTGGAGGATCCCACTTTGAAAGCTATGTTGACTTAAGACATGAGGGTCTGCCCCTGGCTGGCGTAGCTCAGTGGATTGAGCACGAGCCTGTGAACCAGATGATCGTGGTTCGATTCCCAGTCAGGGCACATGCCTGGGTTGCAGGCTGGTTCCCTGCAGGCCAACTCCCAGCAGGGGATGCACGAAAGGCAACCATACATTGATGTTTCTCTCCCTCTCTCCTTCCCCTCTAAAGATAAACAAATAAAAAATCTAAAAAATTAAAAAAAAAAAAAGACATGAGGGTCTAATTCTCCCACACAACCTCAGTTGAGAACTCCATTCATTCTAGCTATTTTTCTTCAATAAATTTTTACCAATCGCACTTTATATTTATTGTGTTGATTTTCTGCCTCCTTGAGGAAATTTGTTCAATGCGTATCCTCTAAAGCTTCCGTGGTGTGTATGTAAGGTGGCTTTGAATATTGGAGTTACCACTGTGCTTCTTCTGCATGATGCTGAATATTTCAGCTTCAGAGTAGTTCTCTCTCGTGTTCATTACCAATATGGTGCATGCACGGTCTGTTTGCCAGGCCACCTGCCTCTTTTTCATATCGATTGAGGCTGACTATGGAGTGTCCTTGCGTCAGTTGTTCAATCTGCCTTCAACACACTATGCTCAGGAGCCAAAAAGCAGGAAATACAGAAGGCCTGGTCACATTTCAGTGCCATATATGTCTTTGGTGTCACTTGCCACCTGTTTTTCAGAGAGGAAACAAATTCCTCTTCTGTTTGTGCTAATAATCCCTCAGTAAGAAAAGAAAGATTCATGTCAGAATGCCTTTCCTTAGTAGCCTCTTTGAAAGAAGTCTAACTTGATGTTTTGCTTTGTTTTTTGTTTTTTGTTTTTAATCATAAGAGGGATTCTCTGCTTATGTGAGTCATGAGTATAGGGGAGGAAGGCAAGGCTGAGAGCTGCTGCTAAGACAACTTGATCTCTAATTTTTTTTTCATTCACCCAGTCTTTCCAGATCCAGCCAATGTTCTATGATACCTGTATCAATTAGGATCTAGCTGGGAAAATAAAACCAGTGTGCCAAGTCATTCAATAAAAGAAATGTACTATGGGGAATGAGTAATGGGTAACTGGTTTTCCAGTTCTTCTTCTTAGAAGAACTGGAAAACCACACAGGTAAAGGAAAAGCAGTACAGAAATAGCAACTTCTAGAAGATGGCATCAACTGTAGGGCCGGAGGAACCCACGGAGGAGGTGGTGTAATCATGGGTTAGAGCCTCTTGTTGAAACTGAAACTATGGTTGACCAGCCTGATGGGATCTGGAACAATGATGAAGTCACAGGTACTCAAAGAACAGATACTGCTCGACAGAGGGGAGGAGAAATATCCTAGTTTCTCTCTTCAGTTCACCTTCTCTCCCACCATTCACGAATGAGTACTATCCATTGGGCCAACCTAGGCTGAAAAGGAGTCTGGGAAATGTAGTTTGCAGTGCCACCTTTTGTGATGGAAAGTAAGGGGGGATCTAAAGAACATGTAAGAGTAACCTGTGAACATGGACAACAGTGTGGGAATTGACTGTGGGAACAGGGGGAATTGTAGGGGGAGATGGAGGGAAGAGGGCAAAAAGGGAAAAATTGGGACAACTGTAATAGAATAAAAATAAAAATGATGTAAAAGTTTTAAAAAGTGATCTGTAAGTGAACAGGCAAATAAATGTCATAATACCTCACCTGATCATCATTCCGTGTAATCCAGGTTAAAAGTAGCATTTATTGTTACTTATTTTATTTTGCCTTGTGATCACATTAGCTGGTAACTTTTATTTTCTGTTAAATTTTCATGAACTATAGAAGTTCATGCTTGGATATGAATTCTGTTTCACCATTTACTGGTTCTGTGGTTTTGGCCGAAAGGCCTGTTTATATTTCAATCTCATCATCTGGAAAACTGAAATAATACCTCTATCGAAGGGTTCTGAGGATTAAATGAGATAATGTTTATAAGACAGTTAGCACAGGGTCTGACACATAAGCGCACTCAGTTTTATATGTGAATGAACTTGCCTCATTCATTTAATGTCTCTTACAGCATCCTGCATATCAGAAAATCTCAAATATTTATTGAGGGCACAAGTAGACTTATCTTTCTGTTTTGCTTTCTCTTTCTCTTTGTTTTAAGCTGATCGTTCTTTATTTAAGAGGGGTTGAAATTTAACAGCATTGGAATGTTGCCTCCAGTACTGCAGAACTGTTGTAAACCCAGCCTTCCTAGACCGAACCTAATGCTAAACTTTGGAATTTTTCACAGTGAACTGGTCTTTGATGTGGAGTCTTACAGCCATTTCTGTGAAAGGTGTCACTTGAGTACCAATTATGTTGTCATTGCTGTTATTTCTTTAGAAGAAGGAGTCAATCGGCCTTTTGTTTACTGTAAGAAAAAGTGCCAGCCAGGTCAAGTGGGTCACAACTTATTTTGTTTGAAAAATGCAGTGTGCCTGTTTGTGATGTAAAACCATAAGCACTTCTAATTTCAGCATCTGATTGTCCCAGGGTGTCTGTGCCTGTCTAGGGTCATATCACTTAGGTATTTAAGGCTGGCTTTCAGCTTTACGAAGGGTTGGACAGCCTGCTCTATTTATACAGAGAAACAATATAATCAGGAAAGACCAAGGGGTCATCCTCTCTTTGTTTGGATTCTGGCAGATTCTAGAATGATCCATTTGGAGCAAGTCGAGGAACAGCCAACCCACTTTCATTGTTTTATAGCCGACCATTGGCAGCAGGTTGGTAAGTGAATGGGAAAAATGTCAGTGCATAAAAACCAAGGTAGAAGTTGAGTTTTAGTTTATTGAATTATAGTTGTTTTAAGATGAATGCTATATAGCTAAAACATTTTACTCTCATTTATTTTATCATATTCATCTAAGTCAAAAGCTTGCTTTCATTCTCAACGTAACATTTTAAAGAGACAAATTTGGCAGATTTAGAGAACGTCGTTTTAAGTTGAGATAACTTGCAGTTTGGAGAACATACTGCAAGAAAGAGACATATGAATGTCCTGAAGTCAAGTACAAACTTTTGATGACTCAAAGTTAGAATCTAGTATTGCATTTGACATGTCATTTAGAGAGATCAACTTCCTGTATTTGAACTTCGAGTCCAAAAGGATACATAAAGCATTATTATGTTGCCTTCGCAAATTGTTATGTTTTCTGACCTTGAATGGACTGTGGTTTGTGCCCAAGGTCCCACATCGCTCAGAGTAGACGGGGCATACTTTGCTCACTGAGGATATAGGCTCTGATGCCAGGAGTCCTGTTTCCTCTGCTGAATCATGAGGTGTCACCTTGGAGTGGGACCTTTGGACCTTTAGAGAATGCTGTACTCTTTGGCCATGTAGAGTTGAATCAGTGGAATTATCTTTACCAATGTCAGGTACTCTTATTTTCACTAATGATGATCCTTTAAGTTTTAAATTCTCTGTTCTGGGAAAATAATTGGCTGGCTCACAGGAAAGACCAAATTAAAAGGCTTCATTCCTTGGAAAAACTCAGTTTGCCCAGTAGTTCTTGAAATTTTCTGTTATCAGAGTGACCATGTGGCTTAGTCACCTCTGGTTGCCTAATATTTTGTTGGTCTGACTTAGCTAGTGTTAGACCTACCAGAGCTTATGTTATGCTGATCATTAAGGCTTATACTTACCATAAGTCTGTTTAGCCCTTTACTGTCAGGCATTCATTAATCCAAACATTCATCCACTTACTTATACAATAATTCACTCATCAAATGTTTATTGAACCCCATTAAAGGCCAAGTGCTGTAGGACACACTGGGAATAGACTTAGTATATGTTGCTTTTCAAACAAAGCTAAGCATGGAACCTGCCTTCACAAGGTGGATAGTGCAATCACACATATGGGTGCAAAACTGTAGCCGTGAAAAAAGTTTGCAAAGGATGTATTTATAGTTTCAAAAACCTAGAATGGGGGAGTGTGACCTACCTAAGGAAGTGAGAGACTCACAGAAATGTTTTAGATTAAAAAAAAAGTAGGAATGAGAAGTAGAGTGTTTTAAGCATGGTGTGACACCTTGTAGTGAGAAGTAACATGCCTTTGTCAGGTAACTAAAGGAAAGCCAGAGCATCAGTGATAACTAAAGAAAAGCTCTATAGAGCACCCCCAACAACAACAAAAAGATGACAGACGATTGTGGAACAAAAGGCAAGTTACGACCAAGAAAACCTTGTAGGCTATATTGGGAGTTTTGGCTATTATCCTAAGACCAATGGAGGTCATCGTGTGATTTAAGCCAAGGCTCCTGGAGGAGTGAGCATTCAGTGTGGGGATAAGAATCTAGGAGGACGATATTTCCATAGGATCATTCTGAATGCAGTGTAGACTTGTCACCAGTGTGAATGCTGGAGTAGGAGTAGAGGCAGTTTCTGAACAGAATTCATCACATTTGTAAAGTGAATGTGGGATTAGAACCCAAGTCATTGGCTCTAACCCCTACGTGGGTTCTCCCTTGCAGGGTTTGCTCTTGACTCAGAGATAAGAACACTCTTTTGTTCTTTGCCTCATATTATGTGTTACCAGCATCTACAACAAAAGTCTTTTCATTATTACAAGTACATATTACCTGGTACAAGAGAATAAAACTTCTGTTATCCAATCTGTCTTTGAAAAATAACCCTTTGTTATTTTAACACATGACTTAATTACCAAGTGACATTGTATGCTCACCTTAAAAGCCTGTTGGTTGGAAGATTGATGGATCAGTGACTGAAGATGCAAAGGACCAAGTCGCAAACATTATGGGTCTCATTCTAAAATTTATCACCGATCTTATCACCTTAGAAACAACTTCCTTTATAGCCTCTTTACGGGATTCATTGAAGAAATAATTGCCTGTTCTTAAATCTGTTGGGATTAGCACAGGTATCTAAAAATCTATTAAGAGACTAAGGTTTCAAGATCAGATAGCTACTGGCTGTCATGCATGTTTCTATGTTCATGGTGAGAGGCTTGGCTACCAAAGAAATTACCTCTTTTTTTATTATAAATAAAATAAATTGTGCTCTTAGTGTTTTTATTCATTAAGAGAACTTTCTTCTTTTGGAGCAGCTAGATTTATAATAGCCAATTGCATTGAAAGTTTGTTTTGGCTTAATAAGGTCTATAGTGAACTCTAATCTTCAGTGTTAATTTCACATGAAAATAATAACAGCTACTGTATTTGTTTTCTATGGCTCTTATGTAAAAGACTGTAGACTGGGTGGCTTAAACAACAGAAATTTATTTTCTCACAGCTTTGGAAACTTGGATTTCAAGATAAAAGTCCTGGTAGGATTGGTTTCCTCTTAGGCCTCCCTCCTTGGCTTACCGATGAATTGCTCCCTTACTGTCTGTTCACATGGTGGTCTGTGCATGCACAGCTCTGGTGTCTGTGTGGCCTAATCTTCTCTTTGTATAAGGATCCCAGTAAGAGTGGATTAGGGCCCACTGTGGTGGCCTCCTTTTAATGTAATGATCCCTTTAAAAGGCCCTATCTCCAAACACTGGAGAGTTGCATTCTGAGGTACTAGGGATTAAACCCTTCACATACACATTTGAAGGGATGCAATTCATCCCATAAGCAAACCCTATGTATTTCAATGGACATTTATTATTTATGAAATACGCTTACATATATTATTTTAATAGAGTAAATGTTTTCAAACTTTCTATAATCATGAGAAGGAGCAGTTTCATTTTCTCCACATTGCCTGGGGAAACAAATCCTTCACATTCACAGTTTAATGTGAGGGGGCCGCAGTGCTTGTGTCAAGGATAGTAGTACAGTCACTGGTTAGTGCCTTCCCATGAACCCCTCTAGTTGCCTGATGTTCTGAACATGAGTGTTCATGACGGAGGCAGCCTATTATTTGGTTTGTGTTGTATGAGAGAGATTGAGTTTGGTGGTGACATAAGAATAACTATTATCCCTGCCTAAAGAACAACAAAAAAGGTTAGATTCTGAGATCTCCAGAGTAAGGTAAAGGTAAGGTATTTGCCTAACTTTAAGGACTGATACATGGACTAATATCCCTTGTGATCTGAACTCTCACTCTGGATATTTGATATAATAACTTGCATAAAAATTCCACTAGAAATTTACTCACCACACAAAATAATCTATTATGACAAATATGTATATCTCTACTATTAAAAACATCACTTCCAGATGAGAAGATGCAGAGCACATTAGAGTCTCAATTTAGCCATTTTCCTGAAAAGATTTAACATCTTATTCTCGTTATTCAAATGTAGTGTACATTACTGCTATTCTTCTCCTAGATCCATGTGACTGTATCTTCTGAACAGTTGGAAATGCTCTTGCAGAAAGTCAGTGAGCCTAAGAGACCTAGAAGAGCTCACGATCAATAGCAAAGTTGGAAATAATAAGAGCTATTGAGAGAAGTGTGAACATAAAAGTGACTGAACTGGAATAAAAAATCTTAGATCTTGATAAGTGGTCTCGATTTAGAGAAGTAAACAGTGAAAATATTGGAGAACTGTTAACATCAAATAACGAAGGAATCACTCCCTAGAAAATCAGTGAACTTAATGTTCATCTTGCTCTGAGGAGGAAGAAGATGATGAGCAACCCCTATTCAAATGGAAAATTGGAAAACAATTTTAGAAAGTGTTTACAAAATAGTTGTTGCAGTGAGTGAGTGTGATTGTATCCTGAGTAAAAACATCATATCCAAAAGTTGTCCTTGTAACAGTGTGTTATTAGTAGCAAATGGAACCAAAACACATCTTTTCGAAGGTTTGGTGATTTCTTTGGCTCATTGCTCTACAAGTTGGCTTTAGTAAAAAATTCACGGCCATTCACTTTAGTTCTCAGAGTCTTGAGAACTAAAAAGAGGTTACCCCTTGCTCTTTAGATTCACAAAGTTGGCCAGGTGCTGTCTTACTTAGCCCTTAAGCAGCTGACTCTCATTGACTCCAACCCCCACCTAACAGCAAGTGGGACCAAAGCCTTCAATCCCCTGTTCTTGGCCACCAGACCTTACTGGAGAAACTCTTCCATTTATGGGTAACCATTAGAAAGTGCTTTACTAAGGGTGATTTTCAACTGTAGTTATCTGTAATATTATTTTACTATTATAGTACATTTTCACTGAAGAATAGATGAAAATGTAATCGTACCTGATAGTGTACAGTATCCAGTTGTTTTAGTGTTAGATAATTAGGAGTTGACATTTACTTCTGCATCCCCAGCATTTAGACGAGTAGAAGCTCACATTTTTGGTGAATGAATGAATGAATAAAAGAATGATGAGCAGAACAGCCTTTTCTAACACCGCCAACTTCTAGGCTGCATCATTGTATGAAACTTTCTGTGAAGAAATGCATTCAGAGTTACAAACATCTTTCACATACACTTTTGGAGCACACAGCTGGAGTACTGCTCTATTCATATTAGAATTTGAACACTAGAGTTTTTGAATGATTCCCCTTTTGAACCCTATGTTTCCTCTTACTAACCCGACCTGTAATTGTTCATTTCAGTGTTTTGTGCTTCAGATACAGACTTTTCCTTCCATCTGAAACTACTCCCGTCTGAAACTCCTCCTCTGGGACTCTGCCCGATGTTGCCTGCATGCAAAATATCAAGTAGGTGTAGCTCAAAAGAGGACTCACGCAATTGCATGTGGCCCGAGTGACTTTGGATGATGACAGCAAGGCATTTGTTCCACTTCACAGACTCAGCTACTCATGTTGTGGCTCCAGTCCTACCATTCCTGTCCCCAGTGTAGACTATATTGAGCGCTCACTGTAGTGAGGAGAACAAGCTTTTTCTTTGCCCCAAGTTGGCATGACAGTGGGGTGTCCCTTCATTTCCAGGTGCTCTGTCCTCTGCAGAATATTTCTGGTGCAGCCTAACTAGGAGGGTGTTTTCTTTCTTTCTTTTTTAATTTTTTGGTTTTAATAAATTTTAAAAAAATTTAAATTTATTTAATTATTTTTTTAAGTACAGTTTTCTGTCTATTACTCCTATCCCATCCCACCCCCAGCCCCAAGCTCCCCCCTTCCTCCCATTTCCACCCTTCTTAGTTGTTGTCCACGTATCCTTTATATTTGTTCCTCTAAATCCCTACTAGGAGGGTGTTTTCAATGGCATTACTATGTCTGAGAAATTCCTTTCTTCCTGTTAGGATTAGAGGTAGAATTTGTCACTCAGATATACAATACAGTAAAAACATTTTTCAAGGCCTTCTCAGAAAGACCAATAGACCAAATTTCTCAGGAACATATGTGGGAATATTAACTTATTTTGACTTATTTATTTTTGTTTCATTTCCAGAAATGGAAAGCCATCAGATAAGGGTGCTTACCAAGGCCATAACAAAATTATATTTTGAGTATATAATACATTTTTATTTTCTAATCTGCCTTTCTCTCTCTCTCTTTCATGAACTTGGGCATTTTTTACTTTAAAGCACTCATGCAAAATTGTGTGTTTCTGTCCATTTTATTTGTAGATTATTTCCTTGGACTAAGGATCTTTTGTTAAAAAAGATTTTATTTGTTTTCTTTTTAGATAGAAGGAAGGGGATGGAGAAAGAGAGGGAGAAAAATATCAATGTGTAGTTGCCTCTCACACACCCTATGCTGGGTACCTGGCCCACAACCCAAGCATGTGCCCTGACTTGGAATTGAACTGGTGACCCTTTGGTTCTCAGGCTGGCATTCAATCTACTGAGCCACACCAGCCAGGCCTGGACTAAAGATCTTGAGAAGTAAACAAAAATTTATAATTTTTATTTCATAGAAGAGAAAGATATATCAAATTGAACACAAATAGTTTCTTAAAAGGTCACCATATATTTTGAAACTGTTCATTCCAAGACAAAGAAATCCCTATAGAAATTATGCACTATAGAAATAGTGCAATCCCTATAGAAATTAATCCAAAAATGATTAACAACAACTGCTAACATCGTGAAAAGAAAAGCAGCTAGGCATTGTGCTTCCAGGTGCAAGAACACAATACTACTTCCAAAATATTTTTGCCAAAAAATCAAATCTTAATTTGGTCTGGCAGAAGTAAGCCTTGCTTGAGTGTTGTTGGTGGGGTAATAATATGGGTGTAATTTATAGTTTTATTTTGAACATTTCACCTAAAATGTCATGTAGTATGCTTGAGTGTGATATTGTTATGTTACAGAACTACATGCTTATGATTTTGTTATAAAAGATTTTGTAATAAAAAGGGGGCATTTTTGTGTCAGACCCTGTACATCTAACTAGAATTTCCCAGAAAGAACAAGGACAAAAGGACATGTTAACACCACAGGAATGCAATCAGCAAAATTTCAGACTTGTTCATTTAAAAAATAAGTTATAAGGAGGAATAAGAAAGGAGTTGAAGGAAATCTATAGATTTAAAGAGACTTGAGAGACTCATCAACCCAACCTTGTTTGGATCTTGAGAGAGAAAGATTAGAATTACTGGCTAAATTCTTCATTCCACTGATGAAGGAATGCAGTCTTAGTAAGGATAACCAACTTGGCCAAGGTCATACTGCTGACTGTCAAAACTCTTGTTTTCTCCCATCCAAGTACCAACCAGGCCCGACCCTGCTTAGCTTCTGAGATCAGATCAGATCAGGTGCATTCAGGGTGGTATGGCCGTAGACAAAACTCTTGTTTTCTGATGCTGTGCGTTTTAACAGAAGTGTGGAGTATCTTACAATATACACGTAGGTCCTCATTTTCAACTTAAATGGAACTCCAATAGAAAGTAAGGGTTGGAATAAAATTCTCATTGGTCATATAAATAGATAGTAGTGTTTATTTTTCTTTTTTTGGTCATTTTATTTTTTTTAATTTAATTCTCGTTGAAGTACAGTTTTCTGTCTTATATTCCCAGCCCTGCCCCCACCCCAGTGCTCCCCACCTCCCTCCCATTTCCACCTCCTACCTTAGTTAGTGTCCATGTGTCCTTTATACTTGTTCATGTGAGTCCTTCCCCTTTTCCCCTGTGATTCTCTCCCCTCTCCCCTCTGGTCCCTGTCAGCCTGTTCCATATTTTTCTTAATCAATTGGAATTTCATAACTGGACACATGTAACAACTATAATATTCTATTATACTCCACATTTGAAAAGAGGAGTTAAAATAAAATGGAAACATAATTCTTGTCCTCAAAGATTAGATTTGCCCTTCCCAGGTGCACGACATTAGCTATGGAGGATATATATGTAATGCTGAATTTGCCTTTGAACCAAATGTATAGCAAATCATACACTACACAACCAAAACCAAAATAGCTTCATTTGATTAGCACTCTTGTTCATGAGCTAGAATTAATATAGACCAGAACTTCTCTAATGCTTTTTCACAAACATATTTGAATGTTGATGTCATAGTTTACTGTGTAAGGAGACAAACTTTCTCTGCGTTTAGCTGAATTACGATCAAAATAAACCTCTCATGCAAGATCTCGTTCCTTATATCTTCTGTGAGCATGAGCAACGGAAGGAAGTCAACCCTGGAAAAGTAAACATACTGAAGGAAACATAGGATCTTTTTGTAAAAATTAAATTCAAAATTTTAAAAACACTTCTGAAGGGAGGTCTTAGCCCCCATTTCTTTATTTTCAACATGAATTTATTTGTATTTTTTAAAATATTTTTTATTGTTGTTCAAGTAGAGTTGTCTCCATTCCCCACCCCCGCCCCTCCCACCTCCATCCTACCCTCCCACCTCCATCCTACCCTCTTTTCTCCTTGTCCATGTTCCTTGACAACCCTTCCTCCCTTCCTCCCCCATTACCCCCTCCCACCGCCCCTCTGGTTAATTTTAAATATATATGTATAAATTCACATTTATACCACATATGTAAAGTATGGAAGGATTCAAGACATGGGAAGATTCTGAGTATGAATAGAGGGAAGATTCTGAATGCTTTATCATATAGGCAGAAAATAATGTATATTTTACAAATATGTAAAAGGGCACCTGTTTGCCTACCACTCTCTCCCCATTATTGCCACCCTTTTTTAACTTTCGAAATTGGTGAAATGTCCTTGCTTGTATTCCAGTTGTATATTGACAATGAATGATAATAACAGCAGAGTCGTCCAGACACAGGGTGTATTTGTCAGATATGTCGGACAGGAAGTGGCTGCTGATATATAGCACACAGCCTTTTGAAGATAAACATACAGTTCATTTGTTGAACAGTCTGGGTGAGCTATCTCAGTATATGACTTTTTTGCATTGCCATTAGAAAACAATCTCTTAATATTAAACTACTAAATCAACAAATCTTGTTATTTTGAAGTAAGCAAATGAAGGAATTTTGATTGAGTACCTACTGTGGGTAAGACACAGTATGCCCTAGAGAGAAAGCAAAATAAATAATACAGCATTTCTGGTAAACACATTATTAAACCATCATTAAGGAATCAACTAGATTATAAGAAAATGGATTCTCTTCATTTCTCATTGAGCGCTGAGCCCTTTACTAGACACTGAGAATGCCGTAGAATTAGAAGTCACAAGGCTTAGTATGTTCTCATTCCACATTAGATGTATGGCTACTATATTTTCAGATTCATAATAAACACATGATCTGACAATCTGACATTTGGAATCAGGACTTACAGACCTTATTTCCTTGAAGCAAACTATAGTTTAAGGCTGTCCATTTGTTCATTATAAACTTCCTGCTTTTGTCACTTTGGGACAGTTTCAATAAAGAATCTTGTCACGAATGAGACAGGGAGTCTGAGATACTGTTATGTGGAAGAGCCAATCAGGAATATTTTCTGACTGATATAGACTGTCATCTATATTAAGTTGATCAAAATGCATATCTTAATTTGCCCTTGTCTTGCCATATGACACTATATTTAAAAAGTGTAATTACCTGTGGTCCAGGCTAATAAAGGTTTAGGGTGAAATGTTCAATCCCACACAGTAAGGGTCATGGGCCTTGCTCCAGCCATTCACTAATTCAATTATTCACCCACTCATCAACTACCTGGATGACTCGTTTAGGCAAGGTATTGTATAATTATCCCTCTTTTTATCTTGTCTCCTCATCCTCTCCCTTTCTACTGGTTTCTTATTTTTAGCATATAAATAACTAAACTATGTCTGACCCGCTTTATAACATCCTTGAGTTTGTCTTCCCCTCTGTGTTGCTATCTTCCATTCCTTTTACAAACTTTAAAAACCTTACTCAGGATTTCAGCATCATCTCCTGCTTTGCCAACCCATGGCAGTCTGTATTGTTTGCTTGACCACGCCCCTGAAATTGATGCTGCTAAGGTAGCCGATAACATAATCATTTTTCAACCGAAGAGGAACTTAGGCGCTCTGCAACATTTGGCACTACCAGGTGCCCCTCTTCTGACACTCTCCTCCAATAACTCATGCAATGGAAAGGAAGGAATGAAAGCCATTGGCCTGTGATCCATCCCTCATTTCATTACCAGGGAGGACTGAGGGATACTCTGGGGAAGGAAATAAGGCAGATGACTTTGTCCAGTCTCCTTGTAAACATGATAAGCAGACTGCTGTGCAAATAGATTAATGATGTTGCTGGAAGGAGAATCCTTATTTATGAAACTCTTTTAGTGGGGAGTTGGTAGTCTGCAGTTGCTATGGATCAAGGATGCAAAATCTAGGATACCTGGCTCACTGGACAATGTCACGTAAACTAGTTGACCATTTGAGATATAAAATAAAAGTGTTTTATAATCTAAACCAGCCCTACTGTGTGAGGTAACCTTTATAAATTATTTAAGGTCCTTACATATGTTGGATCCACAAGGTCATGTCCAACATGGGAAGGAAGTAACTGAGGAGCACATCTTCAATGTCCCAGATCTTTTCCTGCTTTGCCTGTGCCTCTTTTGATCGTATCTTTCAGATTATTTGGAAAGTCTGATCTTGAAAAAAGTCACTAACTTGTGTGAGTCAAATTTGATAATCCAGTCCTGGGTGTTAGCTCAAACATTTGTGCATTTACCATTTTCCATGGAAAATCTTTATAAACTCTTGCTGTTTTCCTCAGAAATCTCTGCCTTCCCAGAGCCTTTTGCCTCCTGATTTAATACACAGGCACATCACCCCGCACAGCATCGAATAGTCACCAAGCTTATTCATGGACTTCCCCTGATTTTCCCCAAAGAGCAAATAGCCCTACCATCTACCAAGTGGTAGACAAAGTCAGATTCTTTCTTCTCACATCCATGAAGTCATAACATCATACAAGTCATATTCTCACATCTGTCATACTGGTTCTGTCAATACCATTCCCATTGTCACTAGTTTAGTTTAGGTTTGGTCATTTCTTCTAAGTATTAGTAGATTTGTCTTATACTGAATTAATTTTCATGAACCTAGTTTGGTTTCTCTACCATTTGTCTCCTGAACTGCTGCTGGGGTCATCTTGCTAAGTGCCAGCCTAATCAGATTATCCCTATGGTTAAAATTCTTCAAATGTGCCTCGGCTGGTGTGGCTCAGTGGACTGAGTGCCAGCCTGTGAACAGAGGGCTGCTTGTCTGATTCCTGGTCAGGGCCCATACCTGGGTTGTGGGCCAATCCCTGGTCAGGGTGTGCGCAAGAGGCAACCGATTGATGTTTCACTCCCTCTCATTCTCCCTACCTTCCCTTCTCTCTAAAAAAAAAAGTAAATAAAATATTTTTAAAAAATTCTTCAAATATAATAACGTATGGCTATCAAGATTATACTAATGTAGGGCCTTCCCGATATGTCTCCCGTTACCGCTCTACTCTTGTCTTCTAGAACAACTTTCATTCTTACTGTCAGTCATTATTCTTGCAATTCCAGAAATGGATCAAGCTGTAACTTTTACAAAATGGTATTTTACTCTCTTTTGAAATAACTGTTTTATGTTCCCTATACTGCTTCTTCTCTTACATATTTTATTCTATTAGTAAATATGTGAATATCATGACAGCCTTCCTTTTAAAAAATAAAATCATATTCAGGATAAATAATCACTTTAAAGTATTATTGAATTATATAATGTTTCCTTATGATTTTCTTTTGCACCTATGTTTCTAAGGGAGACAGATATAGAGTTAGTTTTCTTTTATTTTCTATTTTTGCTAGCTATTGGTATCAAACATGCTATCCCATTAAAGAATTGAAAAAATCTGTCTTTTAATATTTCCTGATATAATTTATATTAAATTCAAATGAGCCTTTTCTTTAAATTCAAAATATTATGTGTGGAATCTAAAGAACAAAATAAATGAACAAAAAATAGAAACAGACTCATAGACACAGAGCACAGACTGACGGTCGACAGAGGACAGGAGGTTTGGGAACTGGGTGGAAAGGGTGAAGGGATTAAGAAGCACAAAGTGGTAGTGACAAAATAGTCACCAGACATGAAATCAGCACAGGGAATGTAGTCAGTAATATTGTATTAACTCTATGGTGCCCGGTGGATACTGGAACTATCTAGAGGAACACTTTGTAAAGTGTGTGATTGTGTAACCACTATGCTGTACATATGAAACGAATACAAAATAATATTGAGTATAAACTGTAATTAAAATATAAAATTTAAATTAAAAAATACAAACTAGCAATATACAATAGTCTGATACTAAAGGCTTACTTGGAGATAATTTTCTTATAACTTTTCTAATTTATACACTTATTACTAAAAATTTTTTAGAGCACTACTTCTTTTAGAATACTTTGGGAATGACATATTTTTTGAGAACATTCTCTACTTCATGGAGACTTTTTTTTAGCTTAATTAACACATAATTGAGAATATTTTTCTCTTGTAATTTAAAATTTTCTCTGTACCTATTGTCACATTACTTTTGTGAATTCTCTCTCTTTTTTTGATGAGTTTTATCATAAGTATGTTCATTCTTTTATCTCCTTTAAGGTCAGCCCTTGAATTTACTTATAATTACCAATATTTTCTTTAGGTTTTAATAATTAATTTAATCTTCACATTGATTATTTTACCCCCTCTTTCTCTAAAACTTATTGCTCTTTTTAATTTGCAAATTGAATATTAAGGGTAACTAACAAAAATGCAGAATAATAAAAGGAAGAAAGAGTAATAAAAAAGGTCACAAATGAAAATAAAAAGTATATGGACAAAATTAAGCCCTGGCTGGTGTAGCTCAGTGGATTGAGCATGGGCCTGTGAACCAGAGGATCGCGGTTCGATTCCCAGTCAGGGTACATGCCTGGGTTGCAGGCCGGTTCCCTGAAGGCCAACTCCCAGCAGGGGATGCATGAAAGGCAACCATACATTGATGTTTCTCTCCCTCTCTCCTTCCCCTCTAAAGATAAATAAAATATTTAAAAAAATTAATATATATGGGTGTATGCAGAGTAGGGCAAAAGTAGGATTACACTTGTTCCTATGGGAAAATAATACAATAATTGATTTAAAAACACAAGAATAAACTCTGTCCTTCATTCATTCACAACTGTAAACCTGCTCTTGCCCCACCCTATTCACACAGGTATATGCATATAAGGTAACAAGTAAATATATAAAAAGAGAATAAACTCACTAGTTAAAAGATAAGTGTGGTCAGCATGCATAAAACATAAGGAAGGTTACAGAAAGAAAAAAAGCAAAAGAATGGACTAAAATTAGGCAAATGCTAATCAGAAGGAAGCTGGCTTAACTCTGATTATCAGACAAAACAGACTTTAAGTCAAATAATTATTGGAGATAAAGAAGATAATTACATAATGATCAGAGTTTCAGTTCACTAAGGAAAGTATAATAATTTATCATTTATATACACCTGATATAAATTCAGAGTGGTAGACTGTCATATACCTCAATATACCTTGAAATCAATAGATCAAGAAGACAAAACATCAGTAAGGATATGAACGTGTGAACAGTGCAACTGATAATCTTGACGTAACAAACATACTCAGATTAATAAGGCATGGAGTGAAGAATACTCTTTTCTTTGAAGCATGATCTTGAAATATTTGTGAAAATTAACTAGAAATGATATGAAGGCAAGCTCTAACTTAAGAGCTTGATTTAAAGAATCAAATTTTCTCTCTAAATATCTATTATCTGAAAGGTGTGTGTCTTTCATCTCTCAGGAATCTGCATCTAAGCCCTTGAGTGAACTCCCCCTCATCACTGGAGATCTTTTCTCTTTGAACAAAGTGCTGCAAATGACAGGGAGAGTGTAACTCATCCCTGGGATGTTGTGTCTTGGCTCCACTACCCACGGCTGAATGGATACAGCTCTCAGTGCAGGCTCACAGAACCAGAGAATAGAATCTTCTGATTTTTACTTCCAGGAGTCAGGGCAGGAGAGTTTAACATTGGTGCTCTAATTGGAGTCATATTGCAAGTCTTCTTCCAAAAAGTCACGATAGAATGCTTACTGGATCAAAGTGAACATGTCTGTTGGCTTTGCATCACAGTTGGATGGGTCTTCTTCTCTTTATTTTATAGCCAGATTCACAATATAGCCTGCCCCCCCCCCTTTCAGTTTATAGCAGAGTCCATTTCATAGCAAAGTCATCCAGGTAAGCACTTTTGTTCCAGCTTGCCCTTTGGGCTGACATCTAACCTCTGTCCAGACCTTGGATCCATCTCAACAAAGTGACTAGAACTTGAGTCTCGGATTCTGTAGGTCAAGTCTCAGGGAAACTACAATTTCTCTGAACAAATCAAGCCTAAATACGGCATACAATAGGAAGACAAATGTCAAAAAAAATAAAGGCAATGAAATATTCAATGACAACACAAGTAAACTCCAAAATGCCACTGAATTCACTGTTTTTGTTACAAAGGTCATTTTAACCTCTATGACATTTCCACTAACTAAGGGTCTCCAAGCATGTTCTACTCTGCAGTGGAAAGCTTGTGCAATGGGAACTACTTGATTTGTTGCATTGTAATGCACAGCAGGGGAATTTATTGAGGTGGTACAATGTGTTTATAATTCTATGCCTTCTGCAAAGGAATTATAAATGATATTTGCATACATTTTAAAACCACATGCCACGGAGAATGTATAAGGACAACTAGCATGTCGTAAGTTAAGTGTTTGTAAGACTGTTTAAGGAACTCCAACACCATCTCATTACAGCAGATGTTAAATTCCTGTTCCATGCTTTGTGAAGCATGTTAGGATGAAAAAGCCGGAATCCTCATGCAGGGAAAGTCACAGAAACAGGCCGTGAAGAATAAACTATAATAAATCATCCATCCTGGAATGGAAGTGTATCTAAGATACCTTGAGAACCTATATATAGAAAATAAATTTTCCTTTGAGGGAGGATGGAAGGTTCATGAAAAGGGAAAGAGGGAGAAATATTGTAATTTAAAAAGTAAGATGAGTCAGATAAAAAATGAATAGAAATGTTAACATGGACCACCTTGTTTGTTTCCGTGTATGGGTCTGGACAGGTGGCCATGTGATACCATCACAAATACTTTACAGATGAAGAAACTGAGGCACACGGAGGGCTTGTGGTTTTTCCCAGGCTTTTTGTAACCAAGCATAAGACCTGGGACTAGAAACAGTGCTTTCTTTTTCTATCTTGAAATTGTGTGCCTTGCTCCACACCTAATTCCTCAACCATTTTATATCATTTGTACTCCCCCAACCCAGGAAATGTGAGAGATAATTTTTGTTCCTACTGAGATTATTAGAAGAGAAAATAGACATAAAACAATTCACTTTCGGTTGTTCATTTTCCTGGATACAATAATAGAGAATGTTTGAGTTCCCCTCTTTTTTCCCCTTTATTGAACTAGAACACATAGAAATGTGCACGGATGTGTGTTCAGCTACGTGAATTTTTTCGCTCAGTGAGTCTACGCACCTCTGTGGTAAGTAGCCAGAGCAAAAACATGCTGTGTGTTTCCTTCTAATCACCAACTCACAATTATTATTCTGACTTCCCCCATCATAAATTAGTTTGCCTGTGTTTGAACTTTATGTAAATGGGTGGGATCATTCACTATGCCCTCTTTTGTATCTGGCTTTTTTCCCTGGACATTATATCTGTGAGACTTATCCATATTGTTGCATGAAGTTGTAGTTCCCTCGTTCTTATCACTATATAATGTACTGTGTGTGAATACAAGTTATTTCTCCTCCTACTGTGAGAAGCATTTGTTTTAGACTATGAATGATGGCATTAGGGACACGATTACGCTGTCTTTTGTTTTGCCTAATTTTACAATTTTACAGAAAGAGATTTATGAGGTAAGTTAAAAAAAGTGTAAGTCAACTCTGTTATAATTTTTATAAGTAGTTCTGAAGTAGTAATAAAAAAAGAAATTATAAAAAAATTAGAAAGGAGAGAGAAAGAATAAAAAGGGTGCCATTGGCAATGTTCTCCCAGATGGACAATGACTGTGATAATTATGACTGTGATCATGGAGGCCGTGACAGTGACAGTTATGGAGCATTTGACAGGGCCGGGCCCTCTACTAGATGTTCTTATCTGTTGTGTCGTTTAGTCCTCAGAAGAGTCCTGGGAGCATTTTATAATAATTATTTGCTTTTTTATGGAGGAAACTTTATACAAGGCTCACACGTATCAAAACTACTTGCTTATGCCCTGGCTGGTGTAGCTCAGTGGACTGAGTGTGGGCCTGCGAACCACAGAATCGTGGTTTGATTCCCAGTCAGGGCACATGCCTGGGTTGCAGGCCAGTTCCTAGCAAGGGATGCACGAGAGACAACCATACATTGATATTTCTCTCCCTCTCTCCTTCCCTTCCCCTCTAAAGATAAATAAATAAAATCTTAAAACAAACAAACAAACAAAAAACTACTTGCTTAGATAACACAGCCGAGAGGGATGGAATCAGGATGTGAGGTCTGCAGTCTGTCCCTAACATTAGTGACCTCAAACACTGTACTCTTAAAATATGGGGAACTTAATTCCTATTTTAGAGCCAAAGAAAATGGCCAAGGAAAGCCACCTGTTCAAGGCCACATACATAGGATGTGGTAGATTCAAAGACTCCCTGAGTAGTCCACACTTAAAAAAAAATACTGAAACAGGAACGGAGACAAGAGGAGAGGAAATAGATAGAAAAGGAAAAAAACATTGAGTCATTCAATTGCTCCTTCAGAGGATCTTATTTCCTCAAATGGTGGATATTATTACATCTAATATATATGATACCACCCACCCTCACTAAAGCTTAAACCAGCCACCATAAACAAGGGTTGGGATATGGTAGAAGTTTCATTTATTAATTCTGTTATAGATAAATATCTGCCAGCCAAAACCTTGTTTTGAAGACATTTTCACTTGAAAATTGACATGAAAGTTAACCATTAATTCTAAGTCTTTTTTATGAGCATCTTAAGTAGTTAGAAATTGCATCCTTACTTTTCAAATTATGATGTTGTGGACACCAAGGTATGACTGACCTAATTTCTTCTTTTAGGATGTGTCACTTGGATAGGTAAGGGTTGATCATCAGTGTTAGTGTAATGCTTCCCTGTAATACCCCAATGGCAAATTTATGAACCTTTATTTAGTACTGAGAACCCATATGGTGACACATACCTGTTTATAACTGTCACATCATTCCCTCTCTTATATGTACTCATGGCCTTACTCACAGTGATGAATATGTAATGCCTAATTCTAACACCCATGCAGACAGATATTTTATAAACTTAGCGAATCTTAACAGACACAGACAACTTATCCTCTAAGTTTTCATTTTCTTGGTCTCTCACAGTGAAGAACTCCAATCCCCTGTTCCTTTTGTAACAGCTCATTATTTATATACATTGATTGAAATTCTCTTGCCATTTGGTCAAGGTCCTTTAAAAGATAAGTATCTATTTTGCCTCTGTACTCAAGATTTAGATTTCCTTCATGAACTAGAATGTTATTCAGCTCCTAATCATGCCTTCCTTCCTGGGAAGGAATGTGTATTTGTTTCTTGTTCTGTCTTCTCTGAGCCAAATTTTTAGTTTATCTTATAATCATGCTTGAGAGCCCAGGCATTGAAATGTTTTTTTGACACATGTATCCTGCTGGGAATACTATGGTTTAATGTGAGATTATTTATTTTCAAGTTTAAGTTGTTATAAACAATAAACATTAAAAAGAAGTATATCCACAAGTATAATCATTCTGTATGAAAATGTTAAATGCCAGTTTGGGGAGTTGGGTTTTTTTTTGTATGTTTGTATTTTGTTTTGTTTTTTAACCATGACAAGTTCAGGAAAGTAGAAGAAAACAGGGATTACAGCACAATTCAGAATCTCTCTCTAAGCGTCAATTTTCAATCTTTTTTAATCTCACAGCACACATAAACTAATTACTAAAATTTGCAGCACACCCCCAAAATGTTTTTTGCCAATCTGTCAAAAAATAGGTACAATTTTGATTCGTTCACACCAGAGAGCTGTTATTGTGTTGGCTGTTGTTATTTATTTCATTCAATCTAAGTGTCCCTGACTAAATAGTGAGATATTGCATATTTTAAAGTCTCTTATGGCACACATGTTGAAACATCACTGTTCTAAGGAAATTTTCAAAGTAGATGACTCAGCTAATGGTAGTTGTAGAATGTTGTAGAGTGATTTTGATCTCCTCCAGGTCACTGAGAATTACAACGAGCTATAGTTTCAACACAAAGTCATGTTGAATTCTAGAGAAGACAGACCTCTGAGACATGACTGAATCACTTTCTGTCTTTAGGCAAGAAGATACCTAAGCCAATTCACGAACATACATCCTTTTCCAAAATTAAAATTTCCTGGAAGGAAGGGTGCTGCCGTCTTCCTTGCAATCCTTAGTTTACTATTTAGGGGCCTTCCCCTTTTCATTGGCTCTGCATTAATTTTTTTGTGCATGTTCAAGATTTATATTGACCATGCCTTATGAACTTGTTAGGGTTGATGCTGAGAAATAAAAATACACTGCCTCNTTTAGGCAAGAAGATACCTAAGCCAATTCACGAACATACATCCTTTTCCAAAATTAAAATTTCCTGGAAGGAAGGGTGCTGCCGTCTTCCTTGCAATCCTTAGTTTACTATTTAGGGGCCTTCCCCTTTTCATTGGCTCTGCATTAATTTTTTGTGCATGTTCAAGATTTATATTGACCATGCCTTATGAACTTGTTAGGGTTGATGCTGAGAAATAAAAATACATTGCCTCTTACCACCTATAACATGACTCAACCTTAAAGAAAAAAAATACTGAGACTGGGATTTTGAAATTGAATGTGGAAACAATACGTAAACAGGATAGGATATTTAAAGTACATACAGTAACAACAGCAGACAATGTTTGAGTGGGTGTCTTTAAAAGTTACATTCCTTTTTTGCAAGAATCCAGCCAGATAATGACCAAGACATTCAGTGTGAATATTTGCCGCTGTGTTTCTAAATTTTTTGACTGGGTTAAGAAATTTCGATATTTCACAGTGGAATCTTCTATATAATGTCAGAGGTTGGAAATACATGTGGTAGTCTACATTTGGCAACTGTCTTGTGGGCAACCAGCGTCCCAGCCACTCAACAAGGTCAGTCCTCACTGTTGGCGAGAAGAAGCAAAACCCCAAGTTGAAAACCAGTTGGGAAGTTTGAGAACCTGGTATGTGGGCTGAGCCCCAAAACCCTGGCCCAGCTGTTCCTGCTGTGATTCATGTCATTTTCCCTTCTCTTCTCCACTCTGACTGACTGACTCCTCTTTAGAATTGGATTATAAATTTCACGAGTGTAGAAACTATATCTAGTTCTATACTTCCATAGGCCCGTCATGTCAGGTACTCTCTGGCACAATGTAGAAATTCGTTTCAGGAATCAGTTAAGCAAAAGATAGAAAACTGAAGAGGCAGAGAAAGGAGTTCACTTTTTTGGATCGACTTCCCATTTATAGTAGTATTTTTCATTTTTGGACAATGATCAACATGTTAAAAAATTGAAATATAACTCATATACTGTAAAAATCACTCTTTTAAAAAGTAAATTATACTGGTTTTTAGTGTATTCATAAGGTTATAAAATCATCACCACTATCTAATTCTAGAAGAGCTTTTATTATCCCCCAAAGAAACAACTTATCTATAAGAAGTCACTCCTTATTTTCCTCTGCTCTCTTAGCCCCTGGTAATCACCAATCTTCTTTCTGTTTATATGGATTTGGACATTTTATATTAAGAGAATGCTACACTATATAGCCTTTTAAATATGGTTTATTTAACTACATGTATTTTTCAAAGGCCCATCTATATTGTACCATTTATTGAAAAGACTATTATTTTCACATTGAATTATCCCGGCACCCTTGTTGAAAATAAATTGACCATAAATGTATGTGTTTATCTATGGAGTCTCAATTCTGTTCCATTGCTCTATTTGTCTACACTTATGCCATTAGCCCACTGTCTTTATTTCTGTAGCTTTGAAATCAGGGAATGTAATTCCTTCAACTTTTCTTCTTTTTCAAAATTGTATTATCTGCTATAGGACTCTTGCATTTCCATAAGAATCTTAGAATAAGCTGGTCAATTTCTGTAAAGAAGCCAGCTATATTTTGAAAAGAGAATATGTTAAGTCTGTATATCAATTTATAGAATTTTACCATCTTAACAATGATAAGTTTTCTAATCAATGAACAAAGTGTATCCTTACATTTACTTGGGTTATTTTTAATTTATTTCAAAGATGTCTGGAGGTCTTCAATGTCCTAGTCTTGTGATTCTTTTGTTAAATTTACTCCTAAATATCTTATTCTTTTTATGTAAATAGAATTTTCTTTATTTTAAAATTATTGATTGCTCATATGTAGATATAGAACTGATTTTTGTATATTAATTTTACATTTTGCAACCTTACTATTAGCTCTAATCGTGTGTGTATACATGTGCATGAATGTATTTTTTAGAACTTTTTTCATATATAAGATTGTCATCTGAAAACAGAGATAGTTTTATTTTTTCCTCTCTAAGTTGGATGGCTTTTCTTTTTCTCACTTAATTGCCTTGGCTAGAACCACTGGTACAAGGGGAAATAGATGTGGCTAGAGCAGACCTTCTTGTCTTATTCCTGTTTGATCACCACATATTAGAATGTCAGCACCCCATAGATTTACAGTTCCCAGACATTTTTAGCTCACCATTAAGTTTTCTTCTCAAACAAACTTTTAATTATAATTTCTGACACTGAGCAGCATTCACTTAATAGCACTGAGGAGGGACATATGATAAACTGCAAAATATATAGTTTGTCTTTAAAACTCATCTCTTACTGGGAAAAAAGAACGCCTTCTCATAGAGGGCAGAAATGATAAATGTTATAAGAGAATTGCAGGTAATAAACTATGGGCTTTCATAGGAGGGAGATAAAACATTCCGTGAAAAATTATGGAAGGCACTGAGAACAAAATTTTGACATGGGTTCAGTAGAAAAATCGGGACTAGGAAATGGGGTGATGAAGAATTTAGGTTTTTCAAGCAAGGCAAAAAATGTAAATAAAACATGGAAGTGGGTAACCTTGAAGCATGTTTGTAGTAATTCAGTTTTGGGAAGCTTAAATTATCACTGGGAAGTAGTCAGAAATAAGGGTCAGGTGTTTCTGGGTAACTTAGACTATTAATGGAATGAGTGATGAGCACAATAGTTTTTAAATAATGGGATTTATATACATTTTGTACCGGAAAGTAAAAAGATCTAGATTTTAATGGCGTTTAATAGGTGCAGGGTACAGTTCCACATATTTTATTTGAGTTACAGAGGCTCTTAGTCAGTAAACTTTCACCTCTTCCCACCAAATGCTGCTTTCAGAAAACATCTGTGGCTCTCTGTCCTCGGGAGATTTCCTTTTGGCTGCAGGGTACCATTAGTCACACAGGACAGGCAGCAGTTATAAGATATGAATAGCCTTGGGAACACTCTCAACCAGTGACAGTTAAAGAATTGGTAGATAAGCCCTGGCCAATGTGGCTCAGTTGTTTGGAGTATTGTCCTATAGACCAAAAGGTCACAGGTTCTATTCCTGGTCAGGGCGCATACTCAGGATGTGGGTTGGCTCCTCTGTCAGGGCGTGTGGAAAAAGGCAACCAGCTGATATTTCTCTATCACATCTCTCTCCTTCTCTGTCTCTGTCTCTCTCTCTCTTTCCCCCTTCTTCTTTCTCTACAAGTAATGAAAAAATGTCCTTAGGTGAGGATTAAAAAAAAAGAATTGGTAGGTGAAAATCCAGCATCCTTATCCCTTCAGAATAGCTCTAAGCTGCGTTCTATATGGTCTCCCAAAGTTCTCTAGTGGGATCAAGTTTTGCTGACCACAGCAGCAACTTGCTTAATAGCGTGCCCTTAATTTGCTTCTTTCCCTTTCCTGGCTCACTCTTCTAGTGTTTCCTGGAATCATTTCCCAAATAAACTACTTGTACTTTAATATTTTTCTCAGGGTCAGTTTATGGGAACACATAAAAACATGTGTCATCTCCTTATTACTTACAATAACCCTCAAAGTCCTCAAAGTGTCCTCACTTTACAGATCAGAAAACTTGGTACAGAGAAATTTGGGTATTTGTCCAGGTCACGAAATTAGACAACAATGCAGAGTTCAAATCCAACCTCTTAACCTCTGTCAGAGGCTAGGTCCTCCTGTTCCTCCTTAGCGCTATATTAATTTTTTGTCTGTATCTTTTGCGGTGACTCCTGTGTTAACAGGCTAGGGAATAATAGGCAGGGTGCATTTGTGAATAACAGTACAAAAATCTGAACCAAACACAGAAGCTCATAGACAAGCCATGTTTTAGCGGCTCCTCTCAAACCTTCCTGCTGCCTAGCAGAAACAAAACAAGGTGGGGGGTGGGGTGGGGTTGGTAGGTGGGGTAAGGTACTTCTCATGATGAGACTGGACCCAAGATGTTCCTGTCCTTCTGAATGGTGACTGAGTTGTATGAAGAATGCTATTACCACCAGAATACTTGACCTTCTTAATTTTAAATTTTGTACCCAGGGCTGCTGAGTCTTTGCTATAGCTCCGCCTTCTGACTTAAAGAAACCATAGGTATTTGAAGCCTTCAGGGTATGGCAGTGTGAAATTAGAAGGGGTCATAGTAGCTGTAAATTTTTTAAAAACCCACAAGTTTTGGGAACCAAGATTTTTGACTATATCTAGAATCAGTATGCTCTGTTGCACTTGGAATCTGTCTTAGGCTTGTCTATTTAGAGCAAACGCATCTCAAACCTCACAAACAGGCTTGAAAAGTATTATTGTTCCTTTATCGGCCAAAGAACATTCTTGTTATCTTGGTCAAATTGCTTGACATATCTGTGTAAGAGATTCTTCATGTATAAAAAAGACAATTGAGGCGTTAGCTGTTCTTGTTGAAAGATATGAGCACTGGATGTATTTTTGTTCAAGAATTGTAAGATAGGGAAGGGAGTAGCACTTTATTTTTGGTCCTTTTAGATATGTTTCTCAGTATGGTTTCTTACCATATCAGTTTCAAGGAATAGTAAGAGAGAGAAAGACTCTGGGCTAACTAAGTTAGGAAAGTGATACACGCACTAGGACTTCTTTCCGCGATTTTGACAAGGCGCATTGACACAGGAGAGTTTCTGGAAAGTTCTGCAGTGGAGGGAGAAGCCACTTAAGCTAGCACACGCCAGACTTACTTGACTATAGAATACTTTGTTTTATTCACAAAAAACCATTCATATTCCACAGGACTCATTTTCTGTGAATTCAGTTCACCCTTGAACAATACGGGAGTTGAGGATACCAGCCCCGCATCCGTCCAAAATCCACATATAACTTTTGATTTTCCAACAACCACTAATAGCCTGCTATTGACTGGAAGCCTTCCTGATTACATAGACAGGTGACTAACACACACTTTCTATGTTATGTGTATTATATACTCTCTTATTACAACACAGCAGGCTAGAGAAAAGAAATGTTATTTAAAAACATAAGAAAGAGAAAAATATATTAATAGATTTTATTGAAGAAATTGCATATAAGTAGACCTGAGTAGTTTAAACCCATGTTATTCAAGGGTCAACTGTATATTTTAGGAAACTATTCCAGAGCAAAAAATGGGTTAAGGTTTTTTTTAAAAAAATAAAAAACAAAAAAGCAGTGCATTTAAAGTTCTTAAGCTATGAAGCATGTAAGCACAATTTTGTGGCAACAAACAATTAGGAAAATGGCTTAATAAGAAAAACAATAGAGTGGGAGAAATGGAAAACAGTGCCTGGTAATTTTCTTGTAGCCTCAACTGGCTTTCCCAGAGGGCCATGCTGGGCTCACTTGTGCGACCCAGGTGTCAGTCTTTCCTGCATCGTTGTTCGTGAGGCTACTTGTGCCCAGTCTATCCTTGCTCCCTAAGGCCTCTCTGTGCATAGCAGAATAGTGTTAGAGAGGAATGCACTATTTACTAAAGAACTTACAGAACAGAGAGTCAGGTTTTCATTATGCGTCCAGGAAAACATTTTTATTTTCCAAAGTCTTTAGGTCATATCCTCAAAGGGGGTTCTTAACTCTCCTTGCCAACGTATCATTTCTCCCAGATCCTCCTAGAAAGTTCTGGATATATTTTTACTCTACCATGTTGAAGATTCTGCTCTCTCCTTGCTACTGCTCCAGATTTATATTCCCCATCTGGGCACTTAGACAAATGTAAAGACACCTCTAGATGCTATGATACCCCATGATACAGGTAGCCATTTCATGGTCTTCTTTTTGGATCTGAGCAAGCTCTTTAGGATCTCAGTCCCATCCGTGTGTGTGTTTTCTTTCTCCAAACACACACGATGATATTCCCGTCTACACCATTCTAGAGAATAAAATTTTCTCTGTCAGTTTCATCTTAGAAATTAGGAGCTAACCATGCTTCCACAAGTTTCTACTGTTATGCTCTTCAATTCCTCCCAGAAGTTTTTTTAATATTACTTTTTAATAAGATAAAATGTAAAGTAACTTCAAGTAAAACTTCAGTGACTCTAAGATATTCTCTAGTTAGAACTTGGTGAATAAAAATTTCCCTAGGGAACCTGTTTGGGAATTTTACTGAGATAGTACTTCTTTTTTTAAAAAGGTTTTATTTATTTATTTTTAGAGGGGAAGGGAAGGAGAGAGGGAGAGAAATATCAATGAATGGTTGCCTCTCATGCGTCCCCTGCTGGGAACTGGCCTGCAACCCAGGCATGTGCCCTGACTGGGAATTGAACCGCGATACTCTGGTTCACAGTCCCGCACTCAATCCACTGAGCTACACCAGCCAGGGCTGAGATAGTACTTCTAACAAAGTTTATCCAAAGTTGTTTTGGGTCAGATCTCTATAACAAATATGTGAATTTAATATCTTCATTTCTCCCTCCTGGTAGAGAATGTTCATTGGCATCTCAAAATGCAAAAACAGGCAAACTAGAAAATTATCACTTTAAAAATCAGGAGCTTCTTCAAAATATCCACTAGAATAAATGGCTCATCACTAATACCTAAGTTCCTTCTCCCATCAGTGTTGCCATTGTTAACACCACAATACGATGCTCTTGAGAAACAGAAGTAATATCATATCCCCTTAGACATATGGCCTTTATGAATGAGATTGCTATAATTATATATTTCTCTGTATAGTACCTATTTATTTAAAACATCACCTAGTCTATTGACATATTTATAAATTTTATATATAAATTTGCAAGATACATATAATACTTATATAAAATATATATATATATATTTAATATTTTATTTATTTATCTTTAGAGGGGGAGGGAAGGAGAGAAATATCAATGTATGGTTGCCTTTCATGAGTCCCCTGCTGGGAACTGGCCTGCAACCCAGGCATGTGCCCTGACTGGGAATCAAACCACGATCATGTGGTTTGCAGGCCCGTGCTCAATCCACTGAGCTATACCAGCCAGGGCATAAAACTATATATTAATATAATCAATAATATATTATATTATATAAAGTATGTAATAGGTAATATATAATCTATAGTCAAGTAAATATGGCATATGCTAGCTTAAGTGGTTTCTGTGTAATATATATTATATATTACATATAATATGTTATGCAACATATTACACACAATATATTATACAACATGCATGACATATGATCATATATATACACAATATATCATATATTATATGCAATTATATAATTATATGTTGATATAGAAATAAATATATATATTATATTTACATTTTAGTAAAAGAATATATACATTGTTTTTGCTAAAATATTTTCCTCAACCATGCCCAAACAATAGTTTTGACCTAAAAACAGGGCCATGTGTGGACTTTTAACACATATTTGTCTGGTGTTATATCAGAGTTCCTTTCATCAATACACATTAGAATAATAGCATGATTAAGTATTATTTTCTTTTTGTTCTCGTGAGTAAACCTAGTTTATCATTTCATCTTTAAACAATGGGCTCTGCTCTACCACAGTTGAATGAACACCATTTGTGACCCCACAGGAACCAAACTGCAGTGACGGCAGATTTAGCGAGGTTGCCTTTAAAGATGGAAAGCGGCTTTGGAGATGGTGTAAAGTAGGCGTGACACAGATATGAATCAAGACACATGTTCACTAGAGACTCACATAGGTATTTAGATTTCCAATTTCCAGATGTCAAGCTGTTCATGTATTTCCTTTAAAATTGTATTATAATTACCAATGTGATAGTCACTTTTGGCAGCTGGTGGGTAGGTACCTTGCATTTGGATCTAACTCCTGATTAATAAATGGTGTGAATAATTATACATTATGTGGGGATTGAGCTTTTACAAAACATGCCCAGTTTTCATTTCTAGAAAAGTTATGGGGATGGACTAAAGAATAGGTATTCTCTTGGATCATATTAATAAATTGGATACTTTAATTGTACAGAAGTCATTTTAATTCATACAGTACATTAGAGCCATATGTCCATATGCTGAAAGAATATTAGATACACCCTCTGCTTAAAGAAATAAAAATATTTTTCTCTTGATATTTTCAGTCACTATTAAGAGAATGTTAATCCCAAGGTTTTTTCCCTCTTAGATTCATTCATATTTTCCCTTGTGCAAAAAAAGTGCATCTCAAAATACTTAGGCAAAAGATATTATGATGTACTTCTCCATGTGTTCGTGGAAACACAAGGATGCTTTTTCACTGTCAGTCCTATTTCACTGAGGTTGTTCAAGTCATAGGTGCCTATCCTGGTGTTAGGACTGGAAAATGTTCTTCATGGAGATGTAAGAGTTTTTGCCACTCTGGCAAACTAGGCAGGTATGGATGGAGTAGCTGGAAGTAAATGGGTTTTCTAGTATCTCCATGTCTCAATTTATAAAATCATTGAATACATTAGTCTGTTGGGTTTTTCTTGCACAAAAATCTCTCATATTTGTCTTCTCCATCATACTCTACTTTTCTGCTTTTCCATTATGTTCTAATTAGGCCACTCAGTCGCAACAAGGCTGTCACACCATAGGAGTTCTATCCTGGCATCAAACAAGTCTGCTCTTGAAAGTTATCTCCACGCATTGTTCCCTGATTTGTTTCTGGAATACTTGGGTCCTGATTTGCGGGAGTATTTCCTGACCACAGTTTTCTGCTTGCCCTCTTGAAGCTGATAACTTGCCTTATTATTTTACTGTGGGACCTCATCGTCTCTCTTCTGCTATGCATAACGTCTTATTCTGGGAGAAGCATCCAACAAAAAAGGGCAAATCCACTTCTTCTCAGGGCTTCTCACAATGTCGGAGCTACAGTGGTTGTACTGAGTCACGGGCCCTGTGTAGGTTGTAATTTTGTAGTCAAACTCCCTGATTCTTTGATCATTAGCCTTCCAGTTACCCAACCTCACTCACGCCTCCTGTTATCTGCTCTCTGTCACTCAAAGTAGGTATTAATGGTTCTTTTGGAATGCAAATGGAATTATGTATCTCAGTGAAGATTAGTTAGCTATAAACTCTATAATAGTATGGGAAGATTTCAGATTTGGGGTTACAAAATAAGAAATTTGGATGGGAACTCTTGCTTGTGGTGGCCTTCTTATGATCTTGAGCAAGTCATTTGAACTCTCCTAATCTCATTTATAAAAAGAAAATACTATTAATAACAATGATAAAGATACATAAATTACAAACTCCTTGTGAGTAATCAATGAAAATTGTTACGCAATCATGTAAAAAAATTACTAAAAGTATAATTCTATACCAATGGTCTTAATATGTTTACTGCACTTTCTTCTAAATGACAGCAAGGGTGACATTCATTACACACCTTCTCATTTCCCATCAGACCAGAGAGATTGACAATGTTGCCCTTTCTGTCCTCAGATAAAGGGTGAGTTCTGTAGTGGAACTGGCCAGCAGAGGTCGCCTGTTTTGGCTGACAACGAGAATGAATGCACAGGTGGCAACAATCCTGTGGAGAAAAACGGAACAGGCACAGCTATTCACTCAAGGGGAGAGTGCCTATGGATGCCTCGGCCACTCCCTCAAGAGGGGAGCTCCCCAACCCTTGCCTAGACAGGCTTTGATTGTTTTCCTGGGGTCTTACATCAGAGAAAGATTTATTATCTATCACATGGAATATTATTGTCTACATTCTAGGTACAATCAAGGAAATGAAAATAACATGCAGAGGGGAATGACGATGAGCTGATTAGCTCTGTCCTTGGGAGAACTCATACAGGCTTTGGAAGCTACCTTGAAGATAGACAATACACATTTGTTGTTTTAGACCAGGGTGATGGGGTTTTAGCAAGGGCAAGCCGTAACAATCTGTATGCATTTTCTAGGCCTGATTCCCACGGGAAGATTCGGTTTGAAGGTCTGGCTCCTGCCCACCACTTTGCTTCTGTAGGTTTTCCATGCAGAGTTGAGTCACATTTGCCAGACTTAAACAAAATGGTCCCCTACAAGTTCTGTTATTCCCAGCCTGGGGGTATGAGGGTACTTTTCAGATGTCTACATCGTGGATGGATAGTAGCAGAGTCAATAAGAATTCACATGAGGTTTAGGGATATACAAATCACCTCTTGTTTGGAAAGAGCATAAACTTTAGAGCCAGACAGATCTGGATTTGATGATTGTCTCTACCATGGACTAGCACTCTGTGTGATCTTAGCCTTGCTACTCAACCTCCTTCACCCTAATTTCCTCACAGGTCATATGGAGAACCAGATCCATTTGCAAAGTGTCATACTGGACAATCAGCCTACAGCAGGTACTGCTATTCCTATTCATGAAATGTCTCTACAAAAGTTGGCCAAAGGCTTTTACTAGCTTAGTGTCATCAGGGGTATTTCACTTTGGAGTGTGATAAAGGCAACAGACAACAGCCAAGGCGCTCATACTTCATATGTTGCTTTCCTGAATAACCACACTCAAGGGCACATCCCTCAAGGGCAACATAAAATGATTGTTCAGCTAAGACTTTAGTATGTAGACTGGCCTCAGTATTCATTTTAGAGGGTGTATGATCCGGCACTTGCTCCACCAAAGGGCTGTAGAGAGCACCATTTAGTTTTGAGGGAGCATTATGCAGGACACATATTTGGCAGAAAAGATGTTTTTCCAGGAACTTCTAACATCCTTAAATGAAGGACACTTTTAATTTTCAGAGGACAAGAGAAAATGGGAAAGAAAATTACCTTACGGCCTTAACTTCTTACCTAAAGGAAGCTTAGACTTGGAGAAGGAAAATCTGGATTTGGAATCTGGCTTTACCTTACTGTGTATGAGTTTTGTAACCTTGGGCAAGTCTTTTAAATTCTTGGAATATACAAAGCAAAACTATTACTACCAATAATACCACTACGAAAATAATATTACTCATAAACCTTTTTGAGGATAAGGATGGCCAAAGTATTTAACAATTATATGTAATGGGGTGAAATAAATTATTGACAACAATATACATCAAGAGGTCTTATATGTTCTCCTAAGTTCATTCCCTCTTGTGTGAAGAGGACCCTATTCTTTATCTCTCTGCCTATTGATGGATGTTTTGCTCTTATGTTGTTGTGATGAATATTCATGTCCATGCTTTCCAGAACTCAATGCTAAATTTTCTTTAGTGTATTTCTTTAGTCAGGGCTCCATCAGGAAAGAGAAACCTCTCAAAGTAGTAAAAGTATAAAGGTTTCATACATGGGAGGAGAGACTTATACAGTTGTTGCAAGGACAAGCAATGAAGGGAAAGTCTGTCAGCAAGTGAGGCATGATAAAAACCGTAGAATAAATTTTCTTGCTTCTCTTTGGAATTTGAGACAGTCAAGTAGAACTGCTATGTACGGCCAAACTTCAAAAGCCCTGTGTAAAGAAATTTAGTACTGTCATGGGCTGAAATTCTATAAGAAAAAGGAATCAGGAAAGACAGAAGTATGCGAAAATAAAATGCTGAATGTGTAAATGATCTAAATGACGAAGCAAATGAGGAAGTAGCCATAGAAACCAATTTGTCTTCATACCTAGATTTTCAGTTACACCCACCTTTTCAGAAATATTTACAGAGGATGGACGGATGGGGCATTGCACCAGAGGGTGGCTGCAAAGAAGTTGTAAAGGTAGCTGAAGGGCAGGGGAAGGTCACAGTTCCCCAAGATGGAAATCATAGACTCGAGTCCTGATTGAAAAACAGGTCATCACTCTACTTTTGAGAGAATATTACCTCTCAGAATCTAATCTGTCATCGTTATAAAATGGGTATATTATCAGTCAAATCATTTTTATTGTAACATGAACATTATTGGTAAACTTTATAATGAAAAAAATTTCTGACCAGCAATAAAAGTAATAAGACTAAATATAGTTCATGAAATAATTGCAAAGACCAATCAATAGAATCTCTTAACTATTTTAGAATCAAGAAGGGCTACTCTTTTAGCCTAGAGCAGAAAAGGAAAAAAAAAAGATTAAATGAAGAGCATGGGTCTATGTGACTTTTATTTTGTTCCTGTTTCTTTTGCCAAAGAGAATTAGCTTAAGTTTAAAATGACAGAGTAGGTGGTACAGTGAAGACAGACTTAAAATCTACTGTTGGTAAAGAGATAGAAATTACTTTTGGCAACTATTTATTTAATGTCTATTATTTTTTAGACTGTTATGCACTGGGAAGAAGGGGTGACTAGAACAGCAAAGCCCTTGATTTTAGTCACGCAGCACTATGGGAATTCGTAGGCTAGCATGGTGCTCTTTCAAACGTGTATTGTGGTACTTACTGAAACTGAACAGACCACTTAACATAGTAACTAACACTAGTTTTAATTTTAATGAATAAAGAATTGGATCACCACTGATTGTTTAAGATGTTTTTGAGAACAGTAGGTCTAGGAGATAGAAGGTGAACAAGCATTATTTCTTAATTTCATTCAGCTTCAGTTTTTTATGTGTAAAATAGGAGTGAGTCTTCAAACAATTCCAGATATTTGATAAGACATGTAATTGTATCCTCGAGATGAGAAGGGAAACTGTGAACCCTGGCTAATGTGGCTCATTTGGTTGGAGTGTCAGCCCATTGACCAAAGGGTCACAGATTTCATTCTCTATGAGGACACATACCAAGGTCGTGGGTTCCATCCCCGGGTGAGGCCTGTATGAGAAAACAATCCGTTGATGCTTTTCTCTCTCTTTCTCTTTCTATCTCCCTTCCTCTTTCTTTAAAAACTGAAAAAAAATGTCCTCAGGTGAAGATTAAAAAATGGGAAAACCATGAGATAGATTTATACTCTGTAATTCATTGAATTATGATAATTCAAAGTGACAATTAGTAGAGTTAAAAAACTTCCAAGGAAGATTTTTGTGGCAAAAGCAAAGCTTTGACCTTGGTTACATTTAGTTGTGAATTTAATCAGTGATTCAGATGAGCACATGGAAGATACAGTTATTAGATTTTTAGATGACACATTAAGATCTAAATAATACAATTGATGAATAAAATCTTGGTGCAAGTATCTAAACCAAAAATGAAGGTAAAATGTAAAACAATAGAATCCACTGTAAGTAGTTGCAAATTTCTGTGTTCAAAAACCCACCTGCATGAGAACCCATAGAAAGAGACTCTACCTAGTTACAGGAAATGACTTACCAGTTACAAAATACCTCCTGTTTGCAGTATTCCTATATTTTGTAAATTCAAAAATTAACAGCATGATGTGGCTTCCAGGAAACTTAATATTCTTTTATTAATAGATGTTAAGTTATTCAGAGCAAAGGCATAGTTTAGTGTTTTTTCTTCTTCTAAGGAGAAAACAGAATTATGTTTACTTGGAGATGTGCTATCTTAAGGGGAACAGCGTAAGTTGTTTTGCTTCTATGGTAGAGTGGAGAAAATTGAAGTCAGCTAGGGGGTAGCTAAATAAGCCTCATTATGTTAATCGTGTGGCATTAAGGCAAAATTTAGCCTTCCAGAATCAAGGATCTGTCAAAAGCTGAAATTTTAGGATTCCATGTAAATGAGCAGTGACTTAGGAAAAGGCTTCAGCTCTTGTATGAGAATGGAGCTCTTTTTGAGTAATCAGAGACAAGACCGGTCATGGTTCTGGAAAAGCATATCAGAGCTTAGGGAATCCTGAACTTCTGGAAGTACTCAACTGCTTAGGGCTCATGCCAAGGACCACCACATACTTTAGCTCATAGCAAAGCAACTAATCTGAGACTTCACAACGAATGGGAATGGCTCTCTTAAAATATTGCCTGCATTGGTTAGGACTGGATGGAGAAGGACATTAAATTTGTATATATTTAGCTTCAAGGACTCCATCTAAGTGGGCAAAAGAGAAAAGTTGCTGTTTAAATTTCTAGTCAGGCATTAAGAGGCAAGATGCTTTTGGGGGACTTCTCTAAGCAGGAATTTTATGACTACGGAGTTTGGTTTTGAAGAAACCAGGTGGATATGAATTTTATGTGCTCAGATTTATTCTCTGATTCCGTACTCACATAGGTAAGCCTAGCTGTTACATGTAGCCCAGATTAGTTTGATTGATGTCATTTATTTGTCTTTATAGTTTCTCTTCATTCTGAACACTTTGCAGTACTTTGAGACAAGTCATCTTCTAAGCACGGAAGCAGAAGAATTCTTCTCTCTCTCTCTCTGTCTCTCTCTTTTTCTCTCTTCCTTTTAAGAGATATAAAATGACCTACAACACTTGGCCAGCACATGGTTTCTGGCACAAGGTAAATTCAAAGAGATTTTGTGAATAGCACGATTCAGTCAGCTGGGAATGAAGAACAATACTCTTTATAGAGTACCCAAAAGCCAGATAGAAAAGGAATAAAAAATGGGATAGTGCTGGTCTCCTTGGTACACACAGCTGTGCTCAGGACAGATATCAGGAGGGCAGTGGGTTTCGGAAGATAAAGTTCCTTTCCTTTTGTTGAGCGGTTCTATTGTGAAGGCAAGATCAGCAATGCTAATGAAACAGCAAAAACTTGAGTCAAATTGTATAACTACAAAGGCTTGTTCTTGGGTGCTAATTAATGTTATTATAGGACATGGCTAAAATGAAAACATCACCTACTCATAAATTAATAGGATGTGCTGAAACATACCACAAGGGAGGAATTGCCTATGTTAATGTAGCATAAAAGAGATTCCTCCAGAAAATGGTTTGTGCTAAAGACTTTTCTACACTATGACTCAACTCTGGGAGATATAACTTAAAGTATGCCATAAATCTTTAATTGAGAGAAAAATCATTTGCACAGGACAAAGTATGATGACAAACCCACATATCCTTTCTTAGTATCTATGGCAAATATCGATTGTTAGCCATTTGAAAAGAATACGTTGCACTAAATTATTATGCTGTAATCAAGTCAGCTCAGCAACATAGGTGCCTATATTCATTACAGAAGTTACCAGATGACCTCTGTCCTGGGGGCTGTCACTTTTAACTGTAGTCTAGTTGTTAGCTTCAGTCATTACAGAGCTTAAACTAGGTTGATTCATTGATGTAATTATGTGAAAAGTGAGGAAAAATCTATTTCAATGATTTTGATAGTGAGACCTAAATTTTGTTTATTATAAATTCAATTTTTATTAGATTTTTCTAAAAAGTCAAGAGTCGGGGAGAAGAAGGTCTTGATAGGATAGAGAAGATAAAAAGAACACGAAAAATAGTGCTGAGTGAAAAGGAAATACGTTGAGAGGCTAATACAGCAATTTTCAGACTGTCTCACACCTGAAATTCTGAAGAACATTCAAGTAAATATACTAATATTTTCAGTGGTCATAACCCACAGAGCCCACCTATTATTAATTATAATGAAAATAATAAGCATATACCTCTGTATTGTCTTCTCAGTCTCTCAGGTTCCAAACCTAAGAAGTGACATCCTTCCTAGTTTTTTTATTTTATTTGCCTACCCTATGTGATTAATTGATCAGCTAAGTTCTGTATATTCTTTTGTTGGATACCAACAAATACCATGGATACTAGTGGATTTTACATATGATATCAGGTTATGTACATTTTCAACTAAAATTTGGAATTTATCTATAGGATGACTGTATCTTCTAAATCCTATTCACTTACCACTGCTTTTGACATGCCATAAAAATAGTGAAGTAGCTGATCTGGCATGATAACTATGAACTTGAACCTGAACATGAACATGAATGCTGGCCTTCAACCTGTCAGGTTACTTATTAGTCTCTGGTGGTGATATAACCACAGTGTTTTCCATCCTTTAATTTTGTTTTTACTATGACAGATATAATTTTTAAGAGTATAAATAGCATATAGGCACGCTTAAAAATAATAAAGCAAAGTTTCATGTATCAGCTGCATTGCTCAAAAATTAGAACATTATGAATATCTTTCAAGGTTCTGTGAGTCACACCCAGATTGCAACTCATTTTTTCCTACCTCAGATGTAACCACTAACCAGAATTTTATGTTTATTACTCTATTGTTTCACTTAAGTTTTAAATGTATAAGAATGAATCTTTAACTAACATATTGGTTAGTTTTTCACGTTTGGGGTATTTATGTGAATAAAAATATTAAATGTATTTTTAATGAATCTTTATTCTCAATGTTATATAGCTATCATTCATTGATTTTTTAAAAAATATTTTATTTATTTATCTTTAGAGGGGAAGGGAAAGAGAGAGGAAGGAAACATCAATGTATGGTTGCTTCTTGTGCATCTCCTGCAGGGAACTGGCCCCTGCCAGGAACTGGCCTGCAACCCAAGCATGTGCCCTGACTGGGAATCGAACCGCGATCGTCTGGTTCGCAGGCCCGTGCTCAATCCACTGAGCTACACCAGCCAGGGCTTGATTTTAATTATTAAATAATACTATTAAAATATATATACAGGGTGGGGAAAGAGTAGGTTTACAGTTGTTTGTATGGAAAATAATGCAGTAATTAATAAATAATAATGCAAGAATAAACTCTGTGTTTTGCATACTCACTACTATAAGCCTACTTTTGTTCAACTGTGTATATTTTTAGTTGTCACTCTGGAAATTTTAATTTGTGTATTTAACTTACACAAGATAAATACTCAGGGGTAATTTTTCTTCTGCCTGAAGTATAGCCTTTACTATTTTTTCAAAGTAAGGATCTACTGTTGAAAAGTTAACTCAATGATTTTTATGTTTAAAATTGTCTTTACATTTTCTTATTTCTTGAAAGACAATTTTGATAGGTGGAGATTGTGTTTTGAAGATATTATTCTACTGTTTTCTAGCATCCAATATGAAGTCAGTGGTCAAATTGCCAGATATTTGTAGTTTTACTATTTTATATCTTTTACTGCTTTAAGGTTTTTTTCTTGCTCTTTAGTATTCTGTAGTTCTACTATGGTGAAAATAAATGTAGTGGGAGTTTTTTTTTTTATTTAGACATTTAGGCATTTGTTGCATTTCCTTCATCTTAATATTTATGTCTTTCATCAGTTTATTAAAACTCTATTTCTTCTAATGTTTCCTCTCCCTCACTTTCTCTCTTCTGGCTGTAATTCCAATGAGACATGGCGCAGACTTGCCCCTGTGTCCTCCTCCTTGTTTCTCAACTTCCCTGTTTTCCATCATTTTACCTACTGCTACAGTCTTTGGACATCTTTATAGAATTCTACATTCCAGTTTGCTAACAAACTTTTAATTTCCATCTAATTTGCTGTTGATCCATTTCATTGATTTTTTTTGCCCTCTTCTTATTCTCAAGAAATTGGTTCTTTATCAAATTGGCCTATTTGTGTTTTATTGCTTTTATGTCTTTAACTCAGTTTTAAATTATTTTTTATTTTTTACTTATTTATGTTTAGAAGGGAAGGGAAGGAGAGAAATATCAACGTATGGTTGCCTCTCATGTGTCCCCTGCTGGGAACTGGCCTGCAACCCAGGCATGTGCCCTGACTGGGAATCGAACTGCAATCCTCTGGGCTGTAGGCCCGCACTCAATCCACTGAGCTACACCAGCCAGGGCAAAAATTTTTATTGTAATTGTTTCCATTGCCATTTAGTCCCCTTTTACTCCCCCTCACTCCCACACTCACCACACTATTGTCCATGTCCATAAGTCCTTTTTTCTTTTTACTCAATACCTCCGCCCTCTAACCTACCCCTACCCTTAGCTGTCATCTTGCACTTTATGAGTCTGTCTCTATTTTGTTATTTAGTTCAGTTTGCTTGTTAGATTCCACATATGAGTGAAATCGTATGGTATTTGTCTTTCTCTGACCGATTTATTTCACCTAGCATAAATGTTCTCCAGGTCCATCCATACTGTCACAGATAGTAAAATTTTCTTTTATTTATGGCCGAGTAGTATTCCATTGTATACATGTCCCATAGATGTTTTATCCAATCATCTCTTGATGGACATGTATGCTGCTTTCATATTTTGGTGATAATAAATGCTTCAATGAACATAGGGGTGCTTATGTTCTTTTGAATTAGTGTCTTGGGTTCCTTTGGATGTATTCCCAGAAGTGGGATTGCTGGGTGAAAATGTGGTTCTATTTTTAATTTTTTGAGGTATCTCATGGTGGCCGCACCAATCTGCATTCCCACCAACAGTGTAAAAGTGTTCCCCTTTCTCAAAATTCTCTCCAGGACTTGTTTGTTGATTTATTGATGACAGCAATTCTGATAGGTGTGAGATTATATCTCATTTGGCTTTAATTTGTGTTTCTTGATTTGTGATGTTGAGCTTTTTCGTATGTCTATTGGCCATCTGTATGTCCTATCTGGAGAAGTGTGACCACCTTCTTACACCATACACAAGAAAAAATTCAAAATGAATTAAAGATTTAAATGATAGACCCCAAACCACAAAGGTCATAGAAGAAAACACAGGCAGGAAAATCTGGGGCATTGTTCATAGCAGTATTTTATCAGATATTTCTCCCCAGGCAAGGGAAACAACAGAAAAAATAAGTAAATGGGACTACATCAAACTAAAACGTTTTTGTATGGTGAAGGGAATCATCAACAAAATAAAAAGACAACCCACAGAATGGGAGAACATATTCACTAATACATGTGATATGGGGTTAATATCTAACATTTTCAAAGTTACAAAACTCAATACCAAAATAATGAACAACCCAACAAAGTTACTTCTTAAAACTCTCTTTTAAAAATGATATAAATAGCCCTGACTGGTGTAGCTCAGTGGATTGAGCGAGGACCTGCAAACCAGACGATCGCGGTTCGATTCCCAGTCAGGGCACATGCCTGGGTTGCAGGCCAGTTCCCTGCAGGCCAACTCCCAGTAGGGGACGCACGAAAGGCAACCATACATTGATGTTTCTCTCCCTCTCTCCTTCCCTTCCCCTCGAAAGATAAATAAATAAAATATTTAAAAAAAATAAAAATGATATAAATATATTTACTGACCCCTCTAATTTTGTGTTCATGGTCTGTGATCTGATTTGTTTCTTTGGGTATTTGGTGATTTTCAGTGCAAGATTGTTTTCTTCACATGCTGTCAGTATAATAATGTGACATCTCGTTAAAGTAGGTTCTCCAGGGAAAGTTATCCTTGACTCCTGCCAGGTCCCCAGACACTTCTCCTGAGGACCACTCCAGTCTAAATTAGTATTCTTTTTGGGGTACGTGGAGACATCCAAGTAGTACAAATACTGGTCTCTTACTAATATGTAGCTAGAATTTTCAGGAAAGATTTTTCTTTTCAACAAAGAACTAAAAGTAGGAAAGTACTCTCACTTCCATTTTTCTCTTCACACAGTCTATCTGCCCACCAAGGTATCACTTTTGGGGAGCCCTGATTTTATGTGTTTGTGTGAATATATTTGATTCAAATTTCCATGTTAGTCAGGACACCAGATTTTGACTGTTGTCCCAAAAAATCTCTTTAACTCCCAGTGTGTGGGCCGTGTTGAATTGGCACATACCTCCAAGGTAAATTCCATGTTAGCAGTTGCTTCCTTCTATACATAATTTCTCTTAGACTTTTTAATAAGCCATGAAAATTTGACCATGCCTTCAATTCATTTAAAAACTCTAAGTGTTCTGTTTTCTCATCACTAAATAAAGGAAAGTTACACTAGGTGATCTATATTATAATTCTTTCAACTATTGTTAGTATGATTTTGAAGAACTTTCAAACTGTACATTTTAGGGATGGATTAGTTGGTGACCTCAATGATATAGAAAGGATGTTGGAGCACCAAGCCTTAAGAAGCGTGCTCTGGGGGACTTCATTGGAAGGGCTACACTCAGGACTAGTGACCAATTATTGAGAACAATTGCTTCATGTTGAATTGAGGTACACCATGGAGGCACTTGCAACTCTCATTTCATCAACAAATCTCGAAGGCTAGTGAGAGCAAATGTGTTGCTTCTCCCAGGTAATATCTTTCATATTAAAAGACATCACGTCAAGACAATGCTTTCATACACATTAGAGTTCAAATGTGGAAATGCCAGGTGCTCCAGCAAAATGCTTAAGCCGAGAAACCTTATTTGTTATTACCCACTTTATGCTTGCCGGGCACAGCTGGTCCACAGATATCAGTACTGAGGTAGAGTTGTCAATTTGTCTCCATGGGAGGCCAACAGATGTTGACCCACTCTTTCTAGAAAAAGGGCAGCCTCATCTTTCAGCTATCTCCAGGAATTACTGACCAGAGTTAATGGGATGCCATAAAAAAATGTACCACAATATTGGTACATAAAAACATTGAAATAAATTGAACTAGAGAATTACCACTGTAATCATTTTATTTTCTCCCGTTATAGACCTTGAATAAATGAAACCACTTTCTTTGCTTTGTGAAGATAAGCAATTTCACTCCCCGGTCTGAATGGCATGGCAGTGATGAACAGCTGTGAGGGAATCAAGTATAGGGTGAAATTACAAGACAGCAAATGATTTTTAAGCTCAATAGTCCATGAACAATAGCTGTAATTAAACTCAATAAAGAACAAGAAAAGAGAAAAAATGTAGAGTAAAAAAATAACAACCCCCAAACAAAAATCCCCACCACAACAGAAAAACCTGGAAAGGCTAAAAGAAACTCACAGAGCACCAGAGAATTGCTGAGGCCACTTTGCTTTGCAGTCACCATAATTGATCATTTTCTATGTCAAGTATCTTCCCCCAAAGGGATCTGAAGGCTAAATTCATGGTCAATACGTCCTTGAATATATTTGCTGGATTTTTGGAGTGATAACAAATGACTGGGAGGAAATAAAGCATACCTCAAATTTCTTTTCATCTCCTCTTCTTTGGTAGTCATTTCAGTAGGCAATTTTCTGCCTTTAATAGAAACACAGCATCTGAAAGTGTGTTTACTAGGATAGTTTGTCATTTCCCTCGTTTGCCCTTAGCTGCTTCTTATTTAACACGTTTGACTCTGACATTATTTATCTAACGTTTTTCTCCCTGGTCTCGTTTTTTGGTTTTTCTGTCATTCTTTCTGGATGAGCCTGACAGTTCATTGATGTTCTTATATAACCTGACCATTGCATTTTTCCAGATGGCACATTTAAAGCATGTTGAGAAGTAACAAGAAACATGAGCACGTAGCCACGTGGTTTGGTCCTTAGAGTGCGTGGAAATAAGAGGTTAATATGCTAATTTCAGTAGTCACCTCTGTTTTATTAATACAAGAGAAAAAGGTTTACTGTTTCTGACTCCTCCCTCAAAAAGCATCTTCCACAATGTAAATTTGATCAGTTTCAGGAAGCTGTAATAATCCAGCTGCAACGAATAGAGTATGTGAGAAAGATGTGAACAACAATCAAATCAATGCAATGCAAAGGGTGATGACCCTATTCTGTTCAGAAGCAATGGGAAATATAAACCTACTTTTCTCTTTTGTGAAGTAAATCGAATAAATTGAACAAAGTCATTTAAAACCAGCCAATGATGCTCTCTTTCTGACATGGCTATGACATTAGCTGGAAGGATGGCAAAAAGGATTCAATCCAAATTGGAAACAGTCTGAACCAACGAATATTTTATCATCATTAAATCCCTGTTTTGCAAGAGGTTGTCACACAATTCTGCAGTGTACTTGGTAACCTCCACAGATTTTTTTTTTTTGGTCAGGGCTCTATCATCATTTTTCAGACACGATAAAACAAAAAGGGTCAAAGTTCTCAAGACCCATGATTCTAGATTTAAATCCCCATGGGACCCATATGACTATAGTCAAGTACTTACGGTCTCTGAAATGCCTGTTCCAAAAATTAGGATAATAGTAATGACTTAGGAGAATTGTGCAGCGGGTACAAAATCACATGTAGAGGATATAAGACCATATATAGTTTAATAGCACAGTTTTATACAGCAAATTATGCAGATAGCATATTGCATTTCTTGGCACATACTAGCAACTCAGTATGCATTTTTAGCACCAGCTCCGCTCTCTTTCCCTTCTTGTACCCTAACAATCATAGCTAATGTCAATCAAATAGTTTTTATGGGCTAGTTTATTTTTATTATGCCATTTATTTCTCAGCACATTGATAATATCCATTGGTGACATCAAGCCACTTTGTTTTTCCTTCAGCACTTTGCACTCACTTCTCCTGTAATGTGACTTGTCCTGGTATTCACTGCTGGTAAGTTTCAGAAGGGGAAGAGCTCAGGTTTATCTGATTTTGGAACTCACATTCTTCTTTTAAGATTTTATGTGTTTATTTTTAGAGAGAGGGGCAGGGAGAGAGAAAGAGAGGGAGAGAAACATCAATGTGTGGCTGCCTCTTGTGTACCCCGCACTGGGGACCTGGCCCACAACCCAGGCATGTGCCCTGACTGGGAATCAACCTAGCCGCCTTTTGGTTCACAGGCACTCAATCCACTGAGCCACACCAGCCAGGGCTGGAATCCACATTTTTAACTACCCTTAGACTTCTCTGTTTTCATAACATACTGAGGAGAGACAGCAGCTTTCCTTCCACCAACAGTCCTTTCTTTATTCCTGCACAATGTATTTGCCTGGTTCCTGGCCTCAGCAAATGACCCGCTGGCTCTCAGAGCCTCTGCTCCCCTGCATTAGCCACCTATTGCTAGCTAATTAATTAGCACAAAACGGAGTGGTTTAAAATGACACAAATTTGTTATCTTGCAGTTTCTGTTGGTCGAGAATCTTTGTGTGTCCTACCTGCATCTTGTGTATCACAGTCTCTCTCAAGCCTGTAATCAATTGTTGGCCCAGGCTCTGCTTTCTCACCTAAAGGTTCAACCGGGGAAGGATCTGCATCCAAGCTCACACGTTGGTTGTTGGCGGCATTCAGTTCTTTATTAGCTGTTGGGCTGAGGGCCTTAAAGCCTCACTGGCTGTTTTGCAGAGGTTACTGTTACAGTCTAAACCATGCCCCCCACAGTTTGATTCAATTATATTGGAGCCCTAATCCCAATGTGTCCTTGGAGATGGAGCCTTTAAGGAGGTAATTAAGGGTAAATGAGGTCATCGTGGTGCCGCCCCAAAATAATAAGACTGGTGTTCTTACAAGAGGAGGAGGAGACACCAAATATCTCGCTCGCTCTCCCCCCACAAACACAGAGGCAAGACCATGTGAGGACACAGTGAGACGGGGCCGTCTGCAATCCAAGGAGAGAAGTCTCACCCAGACCAACTCTGACGGCGCCTAGATCTTAGACTTCTAGTCTCCAGAACTGTAGGAGAATAATTTTCTGTCCCTTAGAGCACTCAATCCTGGTATTGTGTTATTGCAGCCTGGGAAGTCTACTACGGCTCCCTTTAGCTTCCTTATTACAGCTACCTTAGCCTCTTCATTAAAGTGTACAAGCTGAGAAATTGAGAGAGAGAGTCTGATCACAAGACAAAAGTCACAATATTAGAAACCTAATCACAGATGTGACATTCCCTTCAGGCTATCCCTCCATTTTATTGGTAAGATGCAAGTCGCTCAAAAGGAGGAGGTTCTACCAGACCGACTACCAAGAAGTGGGGAACAGTGGACCCAGCTTAGAAGCTGTCTACCGTACCCCTTACCTCTTAGACAATGTGCATGAGCTTCTGGTTATTTCTGTCATCTTGGAGTTAGTAGTTCTTGATCACTAACTAATTTCCCTCTCCATCTGAACATGTTATTAGTCCCTCTCTCTTTACTTTTAGAATTATCTTAAAATTATAGGGATATCTTTCCTGGGGGTCTTTTCCTTGAGTCCAAATGAGAAGTGAAGTGCAGGCCCATCTATCCTGATGATTCCCTTCCTCCCTTCTCATGTACTTTATTTTATTTTTTATGACTTTGGCCTGGGCCTGCAAGGTTTGGGTATGTTTGTCTTTCCCTCTTCTCAATCCGCCAGGACTGGAAATAGCTTCCACTATTTTTTTTAAATTCTTTGGGAAAGAATTCCATTTTGTAAAATCTTGTGATCAAATTGTGAGACTTACCTCTTGATATTTTAAATGGGAGAAATATGATAAGAAAATTGACAAAAAAAACCTTCTTTTTAGAGACAACCCTAGTTTTCTCTATTGCCTTGCTGTAGACTTTGAAATTCAAGGAGGATGGCGGAGCCAGATCTTGATGGTTGGTAGTCAGGTTACAACTGCCATCTTTCACTCTCAGACGCCCTTCACCGTTGGCCTTGAAGTAGACCCACACCTCTGGGCAGGGAAGAGAAAAGGCATACATAAGAACATACAAAGATAAAAACACACGCATTGACGTTTCTTAAAATCATTACTGGCTGTAGGCATCTTCTTATACAGAGAGGTAGGTAAGGTTTCCCCCCTGAGGAATTTGTCCAATTCTTTGCGTTCAGAGCTTCTCCATGACAGTGTTGGTATATGCATAGGGCACAGCTTGGAGCAGGGCCAGAACACTCTGCCCCAGACAGTGTGTGGCAGTACATCTACTCCCAGGCCCATAGAGAGACTGGTGAAATCGTAGTACCATATTTGGAACCAGTGCAATTTCTTAATCCGTGATTAGGAGAAGCAGTGTCGGGGTTTTGGCAACACTATTTCAAAAAGCAGTGGAGCACTGTGGCCCTCTAGGCCATGTGGGCGTGAGCCAGAAGCCCCGTGCTGCCTGTTACCTGGAACACTCACAATCACCTTGGAAGCACAGATGCTGGGGCACTGAACCAGCTCAGGTGACATGGCCTTTGCATCTGCTTCCTTGCAGAGACAGAGGCAGGCTATGTAGGCACTGGCCTGGAGTCCCGGGGGGGATGGGCAGATTTTTCTGCCCAGAAACAGGATCAAAGTGGAAAACATACCTCAGAAAGATCATTAAAAGATTCACATTAAAGACATGACTTTTGATTACCTATGGAGTTTGTAACTGTGTTACTCAACTCACAGTGTCCGGAGTTTTGCTGAACCTCTGGAGCACAGTGAAGAAATGGCTCCTGGCGTCTGGGTTGAGTATAACATACAGCCCCATGCAAGATCAGAAATGAGAAATGTAGGTGAGCTACGCTAGGGGAATTTCACATAAACTAATGCTCTGTGTTTCCACTGATGCAAGTAGAATTCAGTAGAATATATTTGTCTCCCCTGGGATTTGGAGAACACATCTATGTGCTATTTCAGATGTGTCAGTGTTATCACATGCATTCTTTCACCATTCAAGATTCAAGACATTTACTGAGTCATGAGTACATTTCAGATACTGTTGCATGCAGCAAAGCTCAGGCAGATATGTACTGGGTAACAATTCTGATGAAACCATAGTAGAAATTCCCCACTTCTTCATTCAAAACATGATTTCCTACAATGCAATTCAATAAAATGATGAGTTAATAATTTGCAAAAAATAGAAATGACACCTCTCATAATGAAGTATTTTCTATTTAGTGATCTGATGTTGGTTATGAGGAGGTAGAGACTTCTACCAAAAATCGTACCTTATAGTACTAATTTTTTAATTGTAAAGGATTTTAGAGATCATTTACTTGAGCTCTTTAGAAAACAAAATTCAGTAGATTATATCAGATTCATTAATAAGAATTAGGCTCACTTTATTTAATCTCATTACTGATTAGGCCCATAATTGATATTACTAGAACAATATCAATCAAGTAACAAAATTACCCATAATCTGTTATTTCCCACCCAAAACCAATGCCTACAGGAGGAGGTAAAAAGAAGGACAGTCAAGACAATAAAGCTACCAAGTACAAGTTCACCTGATCTAACTACATAAAAAGAAAACATGTTTGGTAGATATTCTTTAAAGATGTCTACCATCAATCCCTTTTCTCCTGAAGTGCACATGCTGGTTGCCTTCACATTAGAGGTGGATCTGATTTCTCTTCTTGTGGATGAACTACAACTTTAGTAACTTGCTTGAAAAGCAGATTGTGGTGAAATAATGTTCTGGGACTTCCCTTGTTAAGTCATGCAATTATTTTATTAGAAATTAGCCCTGGCTGGCGTAGCTTAGTGGATTGAGCGCGGGCCTGCGAACCAGATGATCGCGGTTCGATTCCCAGTCAGGGCACATGCCTGGGTTGCAGGCTGGTTCCTTGCAGGCTAACTCCCAGCAGGGGACGCACGAAAGGCAACCATACATTGATGTTTCTCTCCCTCTCTCCTTCCCCTCTAAAGATAAATAAATAAATAAAATCTTTAAAAAAAAAGAAATTATTTTATTAGAAATTATTTTATTAGAAATTCTTTCTTTTACAAAAATGTTCTCAAAAAGATCTTGATACTTTATGTGGACCCAAAACATCATCATACATACATCATTCATCTTCCAGCAAGAATACAAAACCCTAGTTTCTAGTATAGAAAGATGTAACTTTGGAAATTAAGGAATATTGTATGTGGCCAACACTTGTTATTAATGTTCCCTTTCCACTGCCAAATTCAGGACTCTGAAGACTAGGAGGTCAGTCACTTTACTTCTCGGTATCTTTTGAGTTACTTTCTTTACTCTAAGTCATGTTTGCCTCATACTCTTAAGGGGGCTGCATGGACAGGGTACTTTCTACTCAGAGTTGGGTTAAAATTCTATTTTGCAACACACCCAGCTGTGTGATCCTAGGCAAATCCCTTTACTTTTTTAATGTCGTATTTTTCATCTAAATTAGGAATGGCGAATTCTGTTTCCTATGAATTTTGTAATTCTTATATTGAGTTTATTAATGAGGATAATGATCAGATCATCATATACTGTATGACTATAATGTGAATGGGATGAAAAATCCAACTGGAGATAATAATATTTATCTTGTCTCCCTCAAAGGCTTCATCTTACAATATCATTGTTTATCACAGCTTTTTAATTAAATTTTCTTCTACCTATTGGTTATTCCCCGTATAATATTCTGACTTGATTCCAGAGGAAGCTAGCATTTTTTGGCTAAATTAATGACCATTTGCCTTCTGGAACCTCTGATCATCATGATTTGTCCCACTTCTCAGTTCATCTTACATGGTGACTATCCCAGAGTAATTGTTGAGTGCACATTGTTAAATAAAGGAATGCGTAAGGGAATGAGATGCTGGGAGTGGCAGAAAGCATGACCAAATTACTTGAGATTGGTTACTTTTAACAAATTAAAAGTGATAATTGATTAAAGTATTCCAACCCTAGTTCTGGTATATAATAGAGCTCACAAGGTATGTGTTTTCCTATGTGTTCTTTAGTTATTTTTAAATGGATGCTGTTTTTTACTATTTAAGAAGTCATAGTAATAAAGAAAACAATGTGCCCTGGCTGGTGAGGCTCATTTGGTGGGAATGTCCTCCATTAGGGCTGAAGGTTGTGGGTTCAATTCCCCGTCAGGACACAAACCTAGGTTGTGGGTTGTATTCCCTGTCTGGGTATATACAGGAGGCAACCAATTGTTATTTCTCTCACATTGATATTTCTCTCTCTGCTTCCCTCTCTTCCTTCCTCTCTCTCTAAAAAAGCAATGAAAAAATGTCCTCAGAAGAGGATTAAAAAAATAAAAGAAAAAAGAAGAAATTTGGGGGGGGAAAAGAGACTTCCTAATACTTCTGAAATCTGTCCTGTAGTAAGTCATCTACATTCATATGTATATGTAGTAGGTGACTACATGTTTTTTGAGTAGGCAGATTCTTCTTACAAGGCAACGCTGGTTTTGTGGATGAAGAGGCTTAGCAATGCTGAATTCTGCGATCCCAAATCCCTTTTGGCACTTTCCTTAGCATTCACAGATATTCTTTAGAATATTAGTTATTATTCATATTCTATAATCTTTTTCCCTGGGAAAAAAGGAAATAATAACAGCGTGACATTCTCAAATGTTTAGAATAAAGCCATTGAAAAATCATTTAAAACTGTATTTTCTTTGGGCTGTGAATTCTCTTGTAATTTCTATCAGTAGGGTGTTTGGAGGACTTCGCGGTGAGGCCTAACGGACCTAGTGGTGGTAGTAAGGTCCTAATTCTTAGGGAAAGGGAATGCGTGCTTTCTGTTCTTTCTTTGTGGCAATAGTGTGTCTCTGAAGACAGCATCTTTGCCTTTAGCGAAGTTGTGTTTCCCATACCAGGGTTCCTTTATTCTTTAAAAAAATACTAGATTCCGTTTGCTTTGGGAATCTTTGCAAAACAAACAAACAGACAAAAACTCAATGATTTCTGGCCCTGACCAGTATGACTCAGGTGGTTAGACATTGTTCTGTAAAGCAAAGAGTCTTCCTGGTCAAGGAACATGGGTGGGTGGTGAGTTCCAACCCTGTTGGGAAGTGTGCGAGAAGGTGACTGACTGAAATTTCTCTCTCACATTAATGTTTCTCTCCCTCTCTCTAAAGGTAGATAAAGAAAATCTTCTTTTAAAAACAGAATTTCTTGTCAAACCATTGCCATGGCATTTGAATTTTCTCCTTCGGTTCCCTCCTGTTCTTCTTCAAAAGATTTGGAACTGACCTAATGTAGCTTGCAAAAAGTGCCAATTTAATTGCGTGATTCTGTGTAATTTGTAGTTTGTCTCTCGGCCTCATTAGAGAGAGAGGTACAGAGAGTTCAGTGGGACAGCAGGGTTCAGCTTTAGACCGTGCTCTCGCCCACTCTGGGTCTGTGGCATTGCGTGGTGATATTTTTAGTTGTGGAGAAGAAGATGATGATGGAAGTCGAGTGGACAGGAACTGCAATTTAAGGTCCACACTTTGGGGGTGTCCCAAGTCTGCTTTCTTCCAGGATCCTGTTTGCTGGAGAAAATGACGGGAAGATAATATTTGGGGATATAAGCAGGGTGTTGAGGAAAAAACAAGAATACTACACACTGTATCTGCAGGAAGAAAACTGAAAGAGCTACTGACACCAAATATGGTAGAAATGCTAATGCTTCAGAAACAGATTAAGAACATTTCCAAAGCTAAGTATTAAACGTGGAGAAAAACCAAACTGACTCTTCAGTACCAAAACCAAAAGGGATAACGAAATTTATTAGCAGCTGATCAAACTAGTTGTATATCGACAGATCCCTTAAATGAATGTTCAATCCAATAAAACATTATAAAAACTGTAGGAGTCGGGGGCGGGGTGAAGCTCTTGTCTCTTTTTCAATATTTGGTTTCTAATCCTGGGTGTTTTTATTAATCAACATTTAGCTTAGCGGATAGCAGTGTATAGAAAGAACCGAGGTGGGTACATGTATTCTCGCTGTTTTAGCCAAACTACCCTGAAAGCTTACTCATGATATGGCAAAAAGAACACCCAATGTTTCCCTTTTTGACTTTCTAGTATCATCATAGTGCAGAATTTTCTGAGAAATTTGAGGCAATTATTATATAAGCTTGTATTATCTAGGCTTCTGTCATCTGGGAAGAGGCCCTTTGGAGAAATGGGCCGAGTGTTTATTTTGCAGCACAGAAAAACTCTATAAATATTAGTATTATGGTGTGTTCTTTTTCAGCTCCTAATCTCTTGAGCCAGCTTATTTTCATAAACAGCTATAGGAGAGTAAAGGTGAGACTAGGTACACAATGAATACTAGATAAAGAATTTTAGGCCCTCCCCCAATAAAACAAATATTATTAATGTAGAACAGGATTGCTGTTCAACAAGGATTACTGAAGCAGAAAATAAGCAAGGGCTCAGTACATATTTTTAAAGTGGTTGTGAATTTTATTATACACTCATTACCATGAGGAAAGAGAAAAAGTTGATTTCTATTTTTGCAGAGCATTGATCTCTTTACATCTGGCCCAGATCAGACCTAGAAAGTAGAAAGAAGTACTTATAAAGCTGAATATATTCCTTTGTTTTTCCCTTATTGGATTGAGCCAGAAAGATGGGAGGGAGGCTCATAAGCAATTCAGAAAGTTCTTTCCCGCTAAGGCAGAGTTGGGGCAGAAGTGATCGGTGGTTGTGGGAGTTCTGGATCACTTTTATGGACATTATTAAGAAGAGAACTCCAATAAGTTCAGATTTTTAAAAATCACACTGCCGTAAATTGGCTCCTGAGAAATAGATTCTCAAATGGAGGTATAGGCATATATGCATGAGGTCAGCTGGGAACACTCTCAGAAACACCTGTGAGAGCATACCGCTACAGGAGGAGAGACTGAACTGCAATGCATTAGCAACAGAGGCCACCAGCAATACCTTGGGTGTATGCTGGAACTGGAATGGCCTTCGAGAAAGGTCCAGAATTGAGGCAAGAGGGAAAGCCTGGAGTTGTGCCTCCGCCAGTCTCGGCTGCCCCCATCCACAGGGAGGGGATGTGGCTTTCACTGAGACAACACCCTTCTGCAGTGAGGGACATGTGTGTGAGTACTCACATTTGAAATTCTTGATGGGTGATGGGGGTCTTGACTCTGAGGAAAGGAATCTAGGTGATACACACCAGCATCCATTACACATGTTATAAAATGTTTGCCCCATGTTCTTTTTTAATTTTATTTTAAATATAGTTTATTGATTATACCATTACTGTTGTTCTATTCCCCCTTCATTCCCCTCCACCCGCACACTCCCTCCCCCACCCTTCTCCCCCCTTAGTTTATAACCACGTGTCTCAAGTTCTTTAGATTCTATATTTCCCCCACTATTCTCGCCCTCCCCCCTATCTATTTTCTACCTACCATCTATGCTATTTTCTGTACCTTCTCCCCTCGTCTCCTATCACACTTACGCGCAGATCGGAAGAGCGTCGTGTAAGTGTGATACGGTATCACACTTACGCGCC